>NW_026068097.1:2506678-2522247 GCF_014885135.2 Alexandromys fortis | reverse complement strand
AGAAATAAATGATGCCAAATTTACTAGGCCTGATAGAACTCTATTCTTAAGTTAAATGACTAATTTAGCAGGGTTTTTGAGAGCACTATCATCTAACTAAAAAAGCCACAATCCTCATTAGACCAGCTATGCCTGTTTGCAAGCATCAACTATGATTAAGCCTATAAGCTCAACAGAATAAGAGGGTGGGGAGGATCATTGGACCTTCACCTTTATTTCTAGCCATTTGTATGTACAAGTCGACCCTTATTGCATGCTCCCTGACAGGAACAGGGGTCTTGGTAATGGAGTACAGAGGCTTCCTAATCACTGATACCTGTAGTGAGAAATATATCTGAGGCCAAGGTGACTTCCTCAAGAGGGAATTGCAATAGAAAAATTAATATGGAGCTTTCATGGCTTTGCTGAGCACTTTAGTGGCACAGGATCTCTATAAATTTGGAGAGGCTTTGGCATCTCCCAATAGCTGCCTGCAAGATGGTGTTGGCCACCATCCACCATGAGCTAAGCTATGTAGCAAGTTTCTGCAATCTCACACAGGCCTTTGTACAGAGAGGTTAATCAGCCATGCATTGCCTGGTAGATTTAGCTTTTCTTCATAGAGAGAAAAAGGGTTTAAGGGCAACATGCTTCAAGCAGCTTGGTGGCAGAGTAGATCCACTGCTTCTCAGAGTTGGGGGAGGGGTTGAGCATGGCTCCTAGTGCTGATGGTGAATGGAAAGCTGAATGGGGCAGAGGCAACAGCCAAAGCCACCATGTTGGTCTTAGCCATGGCTGCTTATCATTTAAAAAGACTCTCTTGGTCAAAAAATGATTACAGATATACAATAAAGATAGATTCAGGCATAAAGACCTCTAAACGGGTTACAATGTGTTTGATAAACATGCATAGGCTTGGTAGAGGGAGGATAAAGGATAAGACAGAGTTATAATTAAAAGAATAATTTAAAGATAATAAACTTAGGTTCTTAAAAATGAAATAGAGTGATAAATGATAAGACACATAAAAATGGATTGTGTATACTATTGTGTTTTTGATGTTTTTTTATATTTATTTATTATGTATACAATGTTCTGTCTGTGTGTATGCCTGCAGGCCAGAAGAGGGCACCACACCTCATTACAGATGGTTGTGAGCCACCATGTGGTTGCTGGGAATTGAACTCAGGACCTTTGGAAGAGCAGACAATGCTCTTAACCACTGAGCCATCTCTCCAGCCCGTGTTTTGACTTTTTTGACTGCTAATGATATAACTGCAGAGAAACATTTGATTGTGGGGGCTGCTAAGCTAAACCCAATTAAAGGTATTTGGCTTCAAAATTTGGATCTAAGGATATGTTGTTTTGTAAAAGAGGTTCTGCTTTTGTTTCCACAGGAGATGAGAAGCTGTGGATTCCTTCCAGGCTAATACAGTTTGATCAAGTAAGTTTCTGAGAAGTTTTCCTGGAGTAAAGGCCCAGGTGATCCAACATCCAAATCAGCTTCCAGGCTACTGGCTGAGATGGATCAACCATACAAATTACTCCAGTAAAGATTTAACCATAATTCTCAATTTTCTCAGGATCCCCATAAGATCATTAGCACCCCCAATCAGCAGGAAATGTGGTGTAGGAGGTCCTTCTGTCTATGTGTTGCTTTCATTGGTTAATGATGGAACTGCTTTGGGCCTATAGCAGAGCTGTAGGGGAACAGAGCTAGGCAGAGAAAACTAAATGAAATGTTGGGAGGAAGGAGGAGTCAGGGAGACACCATGGATCCGCAGCCAGAAGTAGATGTACTGAAACTCTGCTGGCAGGCCACGACCTCGTGGGGATACACAGAATAATAAAAAATGGGTTAAATTAAGATATAAGAGTTAGCCAATAAGAAGTTAGAGCTAATGGGCCAAGCAGTGATTTAATTAATATAGTTTCTGTGTGGTTATTTCGGTTCTGGATGGCCAGGACAAACAAGCGGGCCCTCTTGCTACAAAGTAGTATACAAACTACACCCAAATTCCCAACATATTGTTTATAAATGTTTGTTTTCATTTAAAGGGGGTTGGTTATAAATGATTAATGGTCACAGTCAATCTCTTTCTAGAGAAAAAAAGATATGTAATAGAAGTGATTTAAAAAGGTAGATTATTGAATCTACTCCAATATAAAAACTGTTAATATCAAAATATTTTATATTATATGGATTTTGGTTTATTGATACAAATTTAAGGTCAATTTTGTTATATTTATATTTCTACTCATGTTTGAGAAATTATGCTTATGCAGCTCATTTAAAATGTAATGCATAGTTAAAATACAAATTAATAGTCATCTATAATAATCAAACTTATAGTCACGTTAGTTAGGTTTTCTAAATATGCAGATAGTTCAGATGGATAGGTAATCTTCAAATACTTCAAAGACCTACAGAATATGGTACTTAAAATGTTTTTAAGAACTTAGACTTTTCTTGACAGCGACATATCTGCTTCTGGCAGTACCATTTACTTCAAGTGGATGATGGGAATTGATGAAGCTCCTTATGGAGTTTGCTTTCAATGTGGCTAGCCTGGCCATTTGGGCAAGAAATTGCTCTTGCTGGGACTGCTTGACAGTATGCTATATAAATTAGACATTCAGGACCCATAGAAAAATGACTGCTGAACTTGCCAACACAAGATGGGATGGTGTTTCAGGGTCCTGCTTCATGGAAGAGTCTGTCAGACATTCTGTAAGTCACAGAATGACTGAAACTATATTGAAACTGCCAATATAGGCAGGACAGTTTCAAATCTCCTGCTTCACTGAGAAGTCTGCCAGACACTATAGGCCTCTAGGCTGAAGATGGGTGCCTCAACGTCACAGAAGAACTTTGGGTGACTGTCCAGGTAGCCAGATATATCTGCCATTTCTAGAGTTTTGGAAGTTGCTTACAATGCACTTCCTGTTTACTTAGGTAATATTATATCCTTCTGGGGTCTTTGATGGAGTTGAAGACTAGATAGTTACAGTTTTTCTTAGTTATAATAAAAGATAATTAGATATGAAACTTTAGACTCACAAAGATAGAACAGATGATAGGATATTTTCTTTAATTTTATCAAGTACAAATAGACTTAATATTATAACTGTAACCCTTATTTGATAACTGCTTTGTTTTATGTAATTTTATAATGTTGAAGTTAAAATCTTCTGTTTTAATTAGAAAAGGGGAGGTGATGTGGCATGCCTTTCTGTATGGTGTGAATATGTTGTTTTATTACCATTGGTTAATAAAGAAGCTAAATTTGTCCAATAGCCAGGCAGAATAGAGCCAGGCAGGAAATCTAAGCGAAGATAAAAAGAAAGGCACAGTCTAGGAATACCAGCAGCCACTGGGGAAGAAAGATGTGAGGTAATAAGCCATGAGCCTTGTGGTAAAATATAGAATAATAGAAGTGGGCTAATTTAACTTATAAGAGCTAGTTAATAATAAGTCTGAGCTAATAGTAGGCCAAAGAGTTTGTAATTAATATTAAGCCTCAGAGTGATTATTCAGGAACTGGCAGGCAGGAAAGAAACATCCAATTACAATTAGAAAATAGGCAAAGCAGAGTTCTGTCCGAGTTACTTGAAGGCAAATGTGGCAAAATTTAATTTATATCAAGCCCAAGTTCCTTACGGGTAAAAGTGATAGACAGCCAAATTCTGTGATAATGAGCTTCTGGAAGGCTTTAAAATCTGAAGAGCAATCAGTTCAAAGAAAGTTTCCATAATAAAGTAACATAGGGGAAGATGATCAGACCTGTCCCAAAGTGGGTCATTAACCTTCCTGGGACTAAGCAGGGTATATTTCCCTTAGACAAAAAGTTATGCTAGGAGTGGAGATGGTATCTCTTAGCAGCTGTGTGTGGTGAATGGAGAGGCAACAAATGCAGATAATGCCATGGTACTAAAACAAAGCCTCTTGGATCCAGGGAACCAGCCTAAGCAGCAAATGTGATTGGGGCCCCAGTTCCCCTTGGCCTTTGGTGGAACAGAATGTACCAGCCCCACCAAGTTCATCAGGGTGGAGAAATACAGGGAGGCTCCATGCTGGGTCCATACTTTCCACTGTAGTTGCTTAGCTACACCTACCAGACACCTGCTGGCAATACTCTATGCACACATCAAAAACTCACTGTTACAAAACTAACATAAATGGAGCAAACCTAGGTCAGTCCCATGCAGGCTCTCTGGTTGTCAGTTAGTCTCTGTGAGCCCCTGAGAGCCCACGATAGTTGAGTCTGTGGGTTTTCTTGTGGTGTCTTTGACTCCTCTGGGTCCTACAATCCTTTCTGTCCCTCTTCTGTTAACAGTGGGAACAGGGACTATCTCTCTGGCTCATTTACTGACTTTTAGGACCCTACTCCTCATACTGGGTCACCTTTCCCAGCCTCAATACAAGGGGGGGTGCTTAGTCTTATTGCAACTTGATATGCCATGTTTTATAGACACTCATCGGAGACCTGCCCTTTTCTGAACAGAAATGGAGGAGTGGACTGGGGGTGTGGGGATAGAGGGAGCGTGGGGGAAGAACTGGGAGGAAAGGAGGGAGGGGAAACTGGTCAGGATAGAAAATAATAAACAAATAAAACAAAACAAAACCTCATTATATACCCAGGGCGAACTATGTTGAAATCACAGGACAATTTGTTGTTAGAACCTTATGAAGAGGGAGTAAACTTTCTTTTGTATTTCTCTCAGGAAGGAATTCTCACAGCTGCCTCTTTTCTGAGGTTAATGGAACATACACACACACACACACACACACAGAGAGAGAGAGAGAGAGAGAGAGAGAGAGAGAGAGAGAGAGAGAGAGAGAGAGAGAGAGAGAGAACACACTGGATCTGTGGGAGAACATGACGATGAATAAAGGATAGGTTAAAGCCCTAGGCCAGAAAGAGGTACCCCCAATAATGCAACCCACAAAAGAGACAGACTTGTAGGAAGGCATTATTCTACTTCTACTCCAAAGAACTCTTTGTATTAAGCCTTGTCTTGGAATCTGCAGAGCTATTGGGGTCTGGCTCAGTGAGTGGAAATGGTAATATCCGGAGAGGCCTTTCTCCTCTCCAGTATTTTTATGTTTATCCTGGGGTCCCTTGTATATAGAGGAAAAAGTACCTTTCCAAACCCAAAACTAGTCCCTAGCTTCTTAGATCATCTTCCTCATGTCTAGCCATACTTAGTGATGGCCTGCCTTTGGGTGAGGTAGACAAGAGAGTGCAATGTGGATAGTGCACCCTTGATCAGGATATTGTCAAAGGCATCATAAAGTGACTGCAGGTATCCAGTAAGTCACTTCATAAATGTCTTGGCTAGACAAGAGATGTGTTATCATGTGAACATTTGCTTCACAGTTATCATGAAAAAGACAACGTAAGTGTCCTTTGCTGTTTAATGTGATACACCAAACTTTAAGCACAATCCATGGAATGCCTCCTTGTCTTAACACTTTTCGAGTCTGGCAGTATCATAGGAATGTAATGGTTAAGAAATACAAGGCTCCTGGTCAGAACCCATAGACCACATGTCCTTACTTGCACACTGATGCTTGTCAAACATTGTTAATTCAAGCATGGTGAACAATGATGCAGCTACAGTAATGTGTTTCTTTTGATCATCACACAAACAGGGGGTAGCATGAAATTTAAAGACCCTCCTGAAAAAGCTCATCATACTATTGACCAGGAGAGAAATGACAGATGGCTATTTAGACATGAGCATTAGCTATCTATTAGTGTCACAGTTCATAGAAAAGGAAATGGTGGCCTGCTTCTTGAATCCCTTTAGCCTACATATGTGCCCCTCCTAAACATAGACTACTACTGGGTCTTTGCAAAGGACTGGAAACCTGGCAGTTAGCCTTCACAGCTAACTTCAATTCCCTTGACCAGGAAACATATCAATAAAGATGTGGGTTGGATTTTGTACCCACATTTGATCTATGCAATCGATTATTCATTTGGGGTGTAATGTGGAGAGGTGAGCAGAGATGACAAGTCAAAGCAGCTTTGATAACCCATTGTCTTTCCACATAGAACTACATCTCTTCAGACATTTCCAAGAATAAACTGGTACAGGAGAATTGTCTGTATTCTGTCAATCATGTTTTAAATAGACGCTGATTGGCCAGGCAGGAAGTATAGGCGGGAAAATCAGACAGGGAGTAGAAATGATGCAATGAGAACAGAAGAATTCTGGGAAGGAGGAAGTTGATTCCTCCCACTCCTGACCAGACTGAAGAAGCAAGATGTGAGCTGCCCTGCTGAGAAAGGTACCGAACCATATGGCAAAAATAGATCAGAATAATGGGTTAATAAAAACTACAAGAGCTAATAAGTAGCCTGAGCAAATGGGCCAATCAGCTTTTATAACTTATAGAGATCTCTGTGTGATTTTCTTTGGGGCTTGCTAGCTGTGGGGTACCAGGCGGGACAGAAACCCCAACAAGCAGGCCCCATTCGTGTTACAATAAACAAAATCTCCACAAAGTTCACATAGTGACCCCAGAGTCCCAGGCCTTTGGGAGCAGAAGGCTGAAGCAATAGGAGCAGAAATTTCTTAATTTCCTCACAGGGAGCAGAGAACTGATGGTTCATAAAACAGGAGCAAAGCACCTGGCAGATGAATCTCAGCTACTTTGACTGAACAAGGCATTTTCTGAAATCCACGGAGCTCAAGAAAAGAATTCATGCCTGATCTCTGGTTACATGCAGGGTATTTCTCACCAATAGCAACTGTTTGATTTTCCTGTCAGTTCCTGCCAACCATGACCTGAAAGACCACCCAGTAAAATTCCTTTTGAATTGCAGACACAGCTAAGAGAGCTAGACAGAACTGTGCATTGCAATTGCTGGAGTGTTCTAAAACCCTAGGAACAGTCTAGAAGGCATCCAAAACTTCCACAATGGCAGAAGGTCATCATGAAGCCACTATGAATGGACGGCAGGTGTTTTTTCCCTTTGTATACCCTCTACTGCTGCTTTGAAGAGACCCAGTAAAGGATGCTCACCCTACCTGCCTGCTTTACTTGTCAGTGGCAGTCAGATGATGTTCTCGGTACAGGGCAAGAATAACTCCAGTTTCTCTACAAAGTGAAATACACACAGTACATGTGTAAAATGAACCACTTTATTGAACTACTACAGGAGCAAAAATAGTGGATTTAGCCACATTTTTAACAGACCAAGCAAAAAATGCTACACTCTGTTCCTTGTTTCTCCTGAAACAGAACAGGCTTGCTAGAGGCCTGTGCCAGTGGTAGGATCAGGGTCATAGGAGATTTCAATTATGTGTGACTGAGGCCACTTATCAGGTGACTGTCAAAATCCATTGCACCTCCTGATCAAGAAGATCAATGCTCCCTTTACTTCCATTGGGAAATGAATCATTTGATTTAGACTAAAAATTATTGTTCTTGTATGGTGGGTTTGGGGCTGACTATACCAGCCGAACCTGGAGAAACTGCTGACAGGTGATGGGCATCTATGTACCAGCACGTAGAATTTTTCTTGCAGGTAGGCACACCTCTCTGTACTTGGACAGGGGTCCTCGGCTGTTCTGCTCTACCTTGGCAACCTTTTCCAGTGCCCTGGTCTCAAGTGGGCACTTCTTGGGATTTTAGGCTGATTCTCCCACCCCCATGTTGGAAAAGCACAGACCTCTTCTCACTTCCAGAAACTGTGCTAGCAGGAGCAGCTATTATGTAAAAGATGGACTCCAGGGTATTGGTGGTCATGGTAAGTGAAGGTGGGGGATCTGTCTGGGTCAAAACACTTGAGCCATCTGCTTCTACCATGGCTTAACCCATCCATCTCCAGCACAAGCTTGTAAAAAAATATTTTAACAGAGAATATGCTGTACAGAACTAGGATTTGATACTATATATTACAATGCTAAAATAGCTATATAAATACTATACAGGCATGGAATCATGCCATTGGGAAGGGCTCACTGATGAAGCCCTGCAAACCTGCTGTCATCCTGCCTAAAGCGAAGTTTCTGTACAGCAGGGACAGGGAAAGCAAGGTTGGACTGTATCTGAACACAACAGGTGTGTACAGACCTAGTTACAGTCCCCACTGGCTACCTATAGCAGCACAGTTGAGCCACAAATGGAAGTGGTCCCATAAGAACCACATCTTCCAATACTTTAAAAGAAATTTAGCACTAGAAAATCTGCCAAGACCACAGATGTGCTTCTGCAGGTCTTGGCAGCAGTTATCCCTTGGTGGGTACCACAGGAATGAGAAGACACTTCAGGTACCCATACAGAAAGAAGTGTTTTTTTTTTTTTTTCTGATGTGTCACTGACATCCGTATTGGTAGACACCCTTAGTTCTTGCCACCTATGTTCTGTTATGAGTGGCTGGTTGGCACTGGACGCAAACAAGGCTTCAGATGGAGGTCCGCAGTTCTAGGCCTGGGTCGGGGGCAAGGGAAGTGGGAGTGTGCATTCCAGTGCACTCATACTCCAGCCCCAGTGGTGTGCTTTAGTCTGGCATTTCAATATTTAATTTGGGTGGAGGGAGGACATATTTGCCAGGGCTCTGGGTGATGACCACCCTGGCCTTCTTGCGAAACATAGGTGCGATTTTAGGAGGTTCTGGAATGGGAGTTTCTTCTGTTTCCTCATTATCTTCATGGTGGAGATCATATGAAATGTTTCCATACTCTCTCAAAAATGGGAATATTTCAAGCAGAAACTGGCAGAAATCTTTGCGAATACCAAACCACCCTGAAAAATAAGAATTTTTTTCTTTCAAACACTAGGGTTTCATGTCACATTTCTTTCCTGAACAACGAGTTTTAATGGCACTATATACCACTGCATTCAGTTTCCTTACAAGTGAAGGTTGCCCAGGATCTAATTGCCCAGTATGCAGAGGGATTTAGATCTCCACATCCAAAGTTCTCAGAGTAGGACCCCAGGCCAGTAGTGGCAGCATCCCCAGGTCCCTGTTGGGAGGTGATTTTCCAGCCTCCAATCAGAGCTCATGGTTGAAAATGGTGAGGTAGGCTAAATAGTGCAGCTTTATGTGACTGGATTTGGTTTCAGTCCCCAGCACTCGCAGAAGACTGTGAATTGCTACCCTTTTTGTGAGTTTAACCCCAAATAAATAAACCTTTCTTATACTCCATTCTGGAATATCGTGGAACTCTTTTGTACACCAACCAAAGACTACCTCCAAAGTGTGTGCCACAGTATATTAATTAAGACAGAGTAGCCTAGCTCCATGAAACAGAAAATATTCTATTCTATTGAGGAGAGATGGGTAGAAAGGGACATGGGAGGACTCTTGACATTTTGCTGAAAGATATGGATTTTTCATGGATCCAGAAAAAAATCTAGAGTCCATTTTTAAAGAGCATAGAATAAGAACTCAAAGAGACACCTGCCATGTCTGGTTCTACCTCCACTTGTCCCTGTAGTGTGCACTGCAAATGAGGTATAATACAGACTAGCATCCCAAAGCAAATGTGATAGTATGTCCTTTCTGAGGAGCACTACTGCCCTTCCTCATCTTTACAGTACCCAGAACAACTTCTAAACTGGGGTCCTGAGATTCATCATGTCACAAAGCACAGTGCATGTACAGACTGAAGACACACGCACACACATACACGTAACCCATGCACACACCCATGTACATGCATGCATGTGCGCACGCACGTGCGCGCGCACACACACACACACACACACACACACACACACACAGAGAGAGAGAGAGAGAGAGAGAGAGAGAGAGAGAGAGAGAGAGAATTTCTTAGTTTAATGGACATACAGTGATTTCCTCCTTTCTGTCCAAATGTTGTTGCCATCAGTGTGATCAATGACAGCCACAGGGGAACAAATATTGGAATACAGGAGAAAGCATTGTGGCCATCCAGTTTGTGAACCAGCAGGATCTACAGAAAGACAAAGTCAAAGTGTTGTTATTGATGTGTCACCAGTAAATAGACCAAGTCTGCAGCTGTCCCCGTTATAATTCTTCCCCATGTCACCTATGCCATGTCTGAGAAGAAAGAAGGCCACCATAGGCAATAGCACAAAAACATTTATCCAGGGAAAAAGACCATGGGCTATTTTGCAT
Source organism: Alexandromys fortis (assembly GCF_014885135.2). Taxonomy (NCBI): domain Eukaryota; kingdom Metazoa; phylum Chordata; class Mammalia; order Rodentia; family Cricetidae; genus Alexandromys; species Alexandromys fortis. The sequence continues at coordinate 2,512,150 of NW_026068097.1, read as the reverse complement.
CCTTTCCCAGGGTCAATGTCCACCCAGCTGAAAGATTCCCACTGCCAGAAGTTTTATGAGAAACTCCTCCCAGGGTTTATTCAAAGGAGTCAATAGTATCTAGTCTAGAATTCCCCACCAAACTCAATATAAAACCAGGATATCCAACACTCACTTGCAGAAAGTAGAAGGTGGACATGGACAGATGCCTTACAGCTAGACTTGTACTGCTCTCTGTAAGTTCTGCAAGCATATCTCATTGTCCTAAATTCACTCTGAACTTCCTCTCTCCCACACAGACCACAGTATACCTACCTAGTTATGGCAGATGGGCCCCAGATAAGGGTGGGGTGTGGGAGCACAAGAAGTTTCCTGTAGAAAGGTTACCTCAAAAGTAAGAAGAGGCACCACAATGGTCATCCAGCTCAATGCCATGGTTATATGTGTCCTGCGTTGTTCTGCAATCACATCCATAGAGCGCAGGAATAGCACAGACCAAACGATGTAATAGAGGACCACCAGGCACAAGAAGGACATGAGGATCCACAGAGGGACACACACGACCTGCAGAGGAGTAGAAACACAGTGTCTTCAGAGCTCCTCTGGTAGCTACCATTATCACTTGGCTGGGTCTGTTCAGGTAGTCAAGGGGAAGCATGACTACAGACAGTCCTCCTGCCTAGGACTTCTACGGAGATGGTATGGGAAATATCACATTTGCCGTGGGATTTCTGTCCAGGAATGCTGTCATTAGGCCCTCTTCCCTTCAGGTAACAACCTTTCAGTTGAACCTCCACTTCAGCATATTTTAAAGTTTTTCTTACCAAATTCCCTCCCTCTCAAGTCACTCATTTTGTCATTCACTCACTCCCATACTTCTTCACTCCCAGTCATTCCCACACTCCCTTCCTTCTCTCAATCACTCCCATGATCCTTCACTCGCAGGGACTCCCACTTCCTTACTCTCAGGCACTTATTACCACATCCCCAGTCTCTTGCTCTCTAACTCATCACTAACATGCTCACTATTACACACATGCTCCCAATCCCATATTTAACCATCATGCACATCGGTCATTCCCTCAGGCCTGCAATCATTTACTCTGCCATGCTCCCTCATATTTCCTAGCTGGCCCTACACACCCTCTGTCAGTCCACTCATTTTCTCTCATTCTTGGCTATTCATATAATTCTCTCCCCCACTGTCACTCATGCCCATTCTATATCATTTCTGCCTTCAGCACCAGAACCACTCTGTCTCTTCCTCACTACTTCCTCTCACACACTCATTCACACTCCCTTGCTTTCAGTCACTCTCACTCACTTCTTCATACTTCCTCTTTTACATCCCTACCTCCTCCCATCACTCATTCATATAGTCTTTTACTCAAATAACCCCTCATACTTACTCAATCTCTCCCTCTGTCTAGTTACTCAACATAAGAATTCTTCCTCAAGCAGAAGGAGGGAGAATAGGAGCAAGGAACTCAGGACCACGAGGGGTGCACCCACCCACTGAGACAGTGGGGATGTTCTATCGGGAACTCACCAAGGCCAGCTGGACTGGGACTGAAAAAGCATGGGATAAAACCGGACTCTCTGAACATGGTGGACAATGAGGGCTGCTGAGAAGCCAAGGTCAATGGCAAGGGGTTTTGATCCTACTTCATGTTCCGGCTTGGTGGGAGCCTAGCCAGTTTGGATGTTCACCTTCCTAGACATGGACGGAGGGGGGAGGACCTTGGACTTTCCACAGGGCAGGGAACCCTGACTGCTCTTTGGACTGGAGAGGGAGGGGGAGAGGAGTGGGGGGAGGGGAAGAAGGGTGGGAGGAGGGGGAGGGAAATGGGAGACTGGGAGGAGGCGGAAACTTTTTTTCTTTTTTTCTCAATAAAAAATTAAAAAAAAAAAAAGAATTCTTCCTCAGCTGGGTGGTGGCGCACGCCTTTAATTCCAGCACTCGGCAGGCAGATCTCTGTGGTTTACATGGTAAGTTCCAGGACAGCTAACTCTCACATATTTGCATTCTATCAAATTTACTCACACTTTCTCACCCCCACTCTCACACTCAGTCTCATTTTCATTCACTCACGCAATCTCGTGGACTCATGTCTTCACTTTATTTTCACAGCCACTCACTTCCTCAATCACCAGTGTGTATTGGTGTGGGGGGATGTATGGGGTATACACATGAGTAAGTCTTTATTTTTTAATTGAGTCAAAGTTTTGACATGTACTTTCAAAACCTTTTCCTCAGCCAGTGATCTATCTTTTCCTTTATTTTAAGAAGTCTAAATTTATAATTTTGTCTTATAGAGCATATTATTGACACCATTTATAAAGAATGCTTCACTTAATTGCAGGCTTCAAAATTTTTCTCACCTTTCTTTTAACAGTGCTATAATTGCCATTTCAGCTCAGACATGTGATTTGAGTTGTTTCATGACTTTTAGGCCTCTTGAGTAGCTTGGAGTTCTTGATGACAGGTTTTGTTACAATGTCTGTCTATGTATTGCTTCCAATAGCTCCTCTAAAGTACATCCATGATGGTGTTAATTTATTGGTACTTCTTTCACGAATAGAAGGATAGTGGTTTTAATATCTTCTTTTGCTTTTTTATCAATTATAAGATACATGCAGTAAGACTGACTCATTCATTTGGATTAGTACAGGGATAAGAATCAGGTTCCTGTTACCTAATTGTGGAAAGCATTCAAGATTCCTTTTTTCTCAACATATACAAGTGGATGGCTGGCCGGCCACACACACACACACACACACACACACACACACACACACACACACCCCCCAAATATATATTAAACACCAAAGAAAACACAATCCATTCAAAATTTAAAACACTGGTATAACACCTTGAGATACAGTCTCATGTAGTATAGGCTGGCCTAGAACTTGCATGTAGCCAAGGCTAACCTTGAATTTTTTATCCTCCTGTCTATAACTCACAAGTGTTAATATTACAAACATGTGCCACCTGGCCTGGCTTATTCAGTAATCGGAATGAATCCAGGGCCTTGTGCATGGTAGGCAAACATTACAAACAGCTACAACCACGGCCCAATCTTCTTTTCTAAATTATTACTACTTGAAACAATACTGTATTCTCTAGTGCATATCTTCTGATGTTTATCAAAGTTTATCTTATCTTCTCCACCCACACACTCACTTTTAACCAAGTGTTAATTGAAGCCATGGTTTAGAAGAATGACTTACAACTTCACTGCTCAAGAGCATAAAATGTATATGAATAATCTCAAAAGGTTCCCACCCAACCTACATTTTTCTTTTTAAAAAGATTTACTTTTATTTTATGTGTGTGGGGTGTTTTACCTGCATGTATGTCTGTGCACCATGTTTGTGCAGTGCCCATGGAGGTCAGAAGGCAACAGATCCTCTGGAATAGGAGCTATTTCCAAGCCATCAATCCAACTCCATATTATTAAAAAGTCTCTGTGTGTGTGTGTGCGTATGAATGAATGAATGACATGACATGGCAGGAAAGTAAAAGAAAAATGGGAGCCGGGCGGTGGTGGCGCACGCCTTTAATCCCAGCACTCGGGAGGCAGAGGCAGGTGGATCTCTGTGAGTTCGAGGCTAGCCTGGTCTACAAGAGCTAGTTCCAGGACAGGCTCCAAAGCTACAGAGAAACCCTGTCTAGAAAGCCAAAAAAAAAAAAAAAAATGGGGAATATGTTGGGAAGGAAGGAGTCTAAGGTAGGGACAAGAGAGAGTAAAACATGGTAAAGGAAAGACAAATATATGTTTTCTCTTATATGTGGAATTTAGATTTAAACATGTATATATGACACGAAAGCAAAAGGTTGTAGGTTTGGAGAGGAGAAAGATCTAGCAGGATGGGGGAATAAGAGAGGGTAATGGGGGCAAACTTAGGCAAGCAACAATGAATAACATATACACATGAAAATGTAAAAATTAACCCCATTATTGTATACACTAACTAAACATATCAATAGGAAATGAATCTGTTAAAAAGTTTCAATCTTGGGGCTGGAGAAATGGTTCAGCGGATTAGAGTGCTTGCTGGTCTTGTACACATGGTACCCACATGGTGCCTCACAAAAATCTGTAGCTCCAACCCCAGGGAATCATATGCCCTCTCTTCTGGCTTCCTCAACCACTAAAGGTATATGGTATACTGACATACATACAATACATACCTAAAAGTAATAAAATCTTTAAAAAAAATCTTTAAAAATTTCTTAAAAGTTTCTGTCTTATAACTCAGTAATTTTTTCCTAGAATACTTTCTAAGAAAACAGTAAAATATTGAACAAGGATTTTTATAGCCAAAAATACACCAGAGATTTGAGATAAAAAATTCTTGTAATGTTTATAGAATAGCAGGATAATTATGATTGATAATAATTAAATAGTTTAAAACAGCTAAAAGAGAAAAACATTTTGAACACTCCTTGCACAAATAAATGATAAATGTCTGAGGTAACAGATATGGTAATTAAGTTGATTTAATTATTTAATTATTACATATTATAAATATACTATAAAGGGTCCGACTCTTCCCCATAAATGTAACTAGGGTGTCAGTTAAAAAAATTCAGAAAACTTAAGAATATATATACATATGGGAACATTTTGAAATCAAAAGTACTAGCAGCAACTAGATGTTTCATAAATGCAACTAATGAATCAATAAAGCCTTAAATGTCATATTTACAATGACAATTTCTTGATCTGAGCAAATGCTTACACTACATTAAAACAAAAGAGCAGGATACAAAATCTTACAGAGTAACCTCAAGAGCTTATGTACAAGGTAATAAAACCCTCTATGTTCGCCCCCAGCACTGGTGTTATATGTGATCATTAGTCTGCTGCTCACATGCTTGCTTGTTTTTTACACGTCTCCTGCAATAAATATGAATTACTTTTATAATAAACTGTTTGTTTAAAGATTTAAAAAGCTACATACAAGCCAGGGCCAATGGATGATCTTGTCCAGTCTTAAGGCAATGAATATAAACTGAAGAATGTTGACCGAGCACAGGATTTCTAGCTAAAAAACAAAAAAAGAACCAGTTAAACAAGTTGCATTTAACATTTCACTTAATGAGTAGCCATAATCAAGTGCTAACTAGGCTTATATGGGCAGACAAAATTCAAGTCATTTAGAAATACACTTGGCATGAACAGAGCTGTTGGTTATACTGTATTGTAATCCCAGCAGTCATTGGTTTCTGCCTTCACTACCCCCAATATTCCACATAAGTATGGGGCAATAATTGTAGCACAAGCGTGATTAAATTTATTTCCTACTCCACAGGGAAGTATTAATTCATTCCTCCAACCATGAGCAGAGAAACTCTCTAAGGGAGAGAAAGTTCTGGGAGAGGACATCAATGGATAGGTGTCCTACTGCGAGAAAGCTATTCTCAACTACTTTTGTTCAAAGGCCTTGGGAAAATGTTCGCTAGTGTATAATGTGATTTTTTTA
>NW_026068097.1:2498320-2504764 GCF_014885135.2 Alexandromys fortis | reverse complement strand
TTAGTTTGGATAGGGGTTTGTCGATCTTGTTGATTTTCTCCAAGAACCAACTTTTTGTTTCATTGATTTTTTGGACTGTTTTCTGTGTTTCTATTTTGTTGATTTCTGCCCTCAGTTTGATTATTTCCAGTCTTCTACTCCTTCTGGGCACATCTGCTTCTTTTTTGTTTCTAAAGCTTTCAGGTGTGCTGTTAAGTCTCCAATGTATGCTTTCTCCGTTTTCTTTAAGTGGGCACTTAGTGCTATGAACTTTCCTCTTAGCACTGCTTTCATCGTGTCCCATAGGTTTGAGTATGTTGCCTCTTTATTTTCATTAAATTCAAGGAAGACTGCCTGGTCAGCAAGGCCCTCAGGAGCTGCCTCTTTCTGCCTCCCTGCACTGAGATTCCATCTGTCGTGGTTTGAAAAGTAAGTCCCCATAAGCTCATATATTTGAATGCTTAGTCAGCAGGGAGTAGCATTGTTTCAAAGGATTACAAGCTTTGGGAGGTATGGCCTTGTTAGAGGAAGTGTTACTGGATGGGGGTGGGATCTGAGGGTTTTGTTATTTTGTTTTTGTTTTGTGTGTGTGTGTGTCTGTGTATGTGTGTTTTGCTTTTGGCAAGGTCCAGTCCATCTAGCTGGCTGTCTCCCCAACACTTTTGTGGATCTGCACAGAGAGCTCTAGACTCCTTCTCGAGCACCAAGCCTGCCTACATGTCACCATACCCTCACCATGATGTTAATGGACTAACTTCAGAACTGTGAGTCCCTAATGAAATACTTTCCTTTCCAAGAGTTGCCTTGGTCATGGTGTCTCTTCACAGCAACAGAACAGTTGACTGAGGCAGAATACAACCGCAGGACCGCATGCCTTCACAGCAAGCACTTTCACTGGTGAGCCATCTCTGTGTAAAGGCTCCCACTCCCTAGCACCGACATTTCTCTCCTATTTCTATCCTAGGAACATTTTGGCTACTGTGGGGTCCACTGGATTAACCAGTTCCTCTCATCTCTATTTTTTAGTATGCCTGGACTATGCGCCTTTCTACTTTCTCAACAAGGAGCCCCTGGCAGGTTCTATTTTCTATCTCTATGAGAACTTCTCTTCTCACTTCCAATGGCTTTCTTTGACAGATATTCCACATCCTTGGTATATTTAACATCTTGGGGTCTCCACTGAATTTTGGTTTCCCTCTCATAGTTTTGCACATTGTCCTACCAAAGGCTATTTGCCGGGATTCTGACACTGTCACACATTGCCAGGCACCACAGGCTTTCTTTTGAAATACAAGTAGAATTCTTTGTGACCTTGTAACTCCTACATTATGCCTACAAAACTAGCAACTTGTAGACAACACCAAAGTCTACCACTGCTCACACCATGGCTACACCAGTCAATAAATACCTGGATAGGATCCCAAGCGCTCTCTTGTAAAAAAAAAAAAAAAAAAAAAAAAAAAAATCTTTCAAATGAGTTCATAATTTTACACCACTAAATCATAATTGCTGCAAAGCCCTCAGAGATACTTTCCTATTGTCATGGTGTAATACAGTTGACTTAAAAAAATGTATCCAATATTCTCAGATGCCAAGCTTCCTTTAGCCCCAACTTCACATAGCCTTTTAGACCCAGAATAGTCTGGATGAGAAATGCTCATCCTAGTCTCACACATTTGAACATTTGGTCACCAGTTCCTGGTACTGTCTTAGTAAGTTTGCGAGGTGTAGCCATGCGAGAGGGAGGTTGTCATTGGGGATAAGATTTGAGATTAAAAGTCTCCTCCTCCTCCTTGTAATTTTCTCTTTAGTCTTCATGACTGAGGTTGAGAATGTGACACCTCAGCTTCCTGCTCTTGCTATCCTGCCTCCTGCCTCTGTCATTATGGATTCTTATCCATCTGAACAGTAAACCTCAAACAAACTCTTCTATGAGTCAGGGTGCTATTTTAGTAACAGAAAATAACTATTACAAAACCTAAACTGTAGCTTTCTTTAAACCCTTCTGTTCTGCTTTTTGCTCCCAATTCTCACTATAAATCTGACTAAAAGCTGCCAGCAATATATATTCTACAGACTGAATGCTGGACTACATTGAGAGTTCTTCTGGAAGGTTAATTAGTTTATCACATTTCAATTCTTCTTTAAATTGTTTCTGTGAGATATTTTGGTCACTGAAGTGCAAAAGGTACCCCCACACAGTGGTCAGTGGTCTGAAAAAATAAGTTACTGAAAGAAACCTACTCTATTTGGTTCGAGGCATTTGTGCCAGGTCCTAGTGAATGTGGAATAGAGCTCAGTAAGCACAGAGTGAGAAATGAGGCAGTGAATAAGGCATTGGAGACAGAGTAATATGGAAGAGCTGCTCTGTGACTAGAAAGAAAAAAAGATGTCAACTTTTTTTTTCTCAGTCACAGTCTCATTCTGAGATTCCTGGAGGCAGGATCACCATTTCAGACTGAGGTAAAGGTAAGAGCCAGTGGCTGGCTGTTTTGCTTTTCTGAACTTCAGGTTGAACCCCAATATCTTTCTCTGAAGTTTTATTAATTGTACACTAAATTTTCTCTAAATCTATTAGTACATTGCTTTGTGTCCTCAGTTCCTTTGTAGTTAAATGCTCAATTATCCTTCTCAGGAAAAGAACCGCACCTCTCTCACAAGGTTGTTGTAAATATTTACTATGCTGCTGCTATTTATGAGGTGACCATGCAAATGCATGGCCCAGATTAAGAATACTATAAATATCATCTACAACTGTTTTCACTATTATTAGTCTTAATATTTTATTTAATTCTATAGCTCCTCTTCTTGGGTCTAAAGGGCTTGTGTATATAGATACTTGAAAGAAATTTGCTGAAAGACTAAATAACACATGGGCATATCGGGACAAGCCAACTAGAGGGCAGCTAAGAAGTGACATCATAGGGGATGAGGTAGTGAGACAGTTAAATTTTATGTGTCAATTCAGATGAACTATTGTACCAATTATTTAATTAAATACTAGGATAAGTGTTGTTGTGACAGCATCAAGTTTTTAAAGGAGACTATTCTCAGTACTGTAGGGTAAGTGACCCTTATCCAAATGGAGGCTTTAAATGCAATGTCTGAGGTTTCCTGGAAAGGAAGAAATTCAGCCTCCAATCTGGAGTGTCAACTCCTGCTGAGTCCCCAGCCTTCCTGTCTGTTCATACCAGCTCCACAGCCATGTGGATCCATTCCTTGAAATCGCTCTCTTGTGTCTGTATCTCTGTAAATCCTCTCGGTTATTTCACAAGACTGATAGACACAGGTAGCTTATAATATAGAAAGCTAGGAGAAAGCTGAAGACATTTGTTCCTCTGTAAACCACAATCAGAGTTAAGGATTAGTCTGTTCTTCACCTAGGGTAAGAGACTGACATTAGAGTAAGATTTTAAAAGATAATTAAATACACAAATCTTACCTCTAGTGACCTGTCATGCCTAAAGCCCCAGACACACGCTGCAACAGATACCGGGGAAACAAAGAACAATGGCATGAAGACCAGAAGCCAGAAATGACTTCCTCTTTCAATCCTGTCACAGACCAGAACTTCAAACATCAGCAGGAGCAAATGGATGCCAACAGCAATCAACATGGCTTTAAATTCCACACATGTTTCTCCTTCTGCTCTAAAAGGGGATGGAAGGAGAAAAGAAGAAAGAAAAAAATACAATTCAGAATCCTCAGTACAAGGAAAAAAAATCCACAGCAAATACCAACTCAATTCACATTCTGATTTTCAACTTTTAAATATTAAAAAGCACAGAGGAGACGACATAGAGAGCTAACTTAAACCTATCTTTAATAGACAATCTTTCAAATCTCCATAACCACTTATGTTCATAACTTTAAATTCAACTATAAAGAGACACTTCCAAGATTATTCTATTAGCTACTTCTGTTGTAAAAAAGAAGTTCTGATATCTCTTAAGTCTCATGATCCTTTCCATTGAGTTAAAAACAATACACACCATATTTCATGTAATACTATAAATATTACTTTAGTTTTATCTGCAGGTATAGTTTACATTCAAGAAGATATACCAATTTTCTTAGGTGCTACTTTAAAACACAAATAAAAGTAATAAAATTCTTTTATTAATCTTTATTCCAGTATAATATACTGTAAAATAAAAAGTTAAAGTTGTGCTCAAAGTTCAATTAGCTGTATAAACATTAACTTTTAATAAATTAAAATTGAAAATGTTTATAATGCATTTGAGAGGCCTAAAATTTCCATTCAAAGTACAGATAACCATTACTGACACATTTGTCCTATCGGTGATAAGTATTCTAGAAATTAGGACAAAGAGAAAAGAAAGAAGGTCGCAGGTAATTCCTGTACAACTCACTGGCATACTACTGATTAATGGTCACAGGGGATGACTGTACCTGTGCATAACATACATCTAGTCAGCCACAAACACAACTTCTTTCCTTTCCTTACTTGAAAATATCAAAACAGAGAAAGGGGCATATAACTTTTAGGTATCAATTAGTTAATTTATTTTTGAGAAACATATAATAGAGATCTGAAATTTTTGTCATAAAAGAGATAAATATACAACCAAAAATGGGCGCTGGAAAGATGGTGCAATGGTTAAGAGTGCTTATTATTCTCCCAGAACACTTAAGTTCAGTCCCGAGCACTCACAATGGGTGGCTCACAACCACCTATAACTCAGCCCTAGGGATCTCTCACCCTTTTCTGGCATTCAATGGTACCCTCACACATGGGACACACATTCACACAGGCACATGATTAAAAATACAAAATAGCTGCACAGTGGAGGCACATACCTTTAATCCCAGCACCTGGAAGGCAGAGGCAGGTGGATTTCTGTGAGTTTGAGGCCAGCCTGGTCTACAAAATGAGTTCCAAGACAGCCAGGGCTACACAGTGAAACAATTGTCTCAAAAAACAAAAATAAAATCTTGAAAAATTATATTCTCAAAACAAAAAAGAAACATTCACACAAAAACATCCTTCATTTGCTAAGATTCTTAGTGTGTAGCATTAGAAGTCCTACATACCTATGGGATATGCATTTCACACAGTCTAAACTACAGCTGGTTTTGTTTCTTTGTTTTTCAAGGCAGGATTTTTCTGTGTAGCCCTGGCCACCCTGGAACTCACTCTGTAGACCAGGGTAGCCTCCAACTCAGAGATCTGCCTTCCTTGGCCTCCCGAGGGATTAAAGACATGCACCACCACCACCTGCTTTTGTCCCTAGCTTTTTTAAAGAGTTGATAATCAAGAACCTTTAAAGCTGAAGTGGCTTTCTTCTATCCTTTTTCCCTTAAGCAGCTCTGTGCCTCTCTGTCTACCTCCCTAAGTGTTCTATCAGAAACTTCTGCATTTTTCTTCATGCTCTCACTCGCAACTTCTTCCCCTTGCCTCTCTTTTCTCTGGAAAAGGAAAGGGAGAGGCTCCCATAGAATCCAGACACACCAGGCTTCCTCCTCTTCCATGACCCCCCCAAAGCTCTGCCTCCTTTCTTAACATCTGACTCTCAATTTATCTCATTCCCTAGTTCCTATCTGAGGGACTCATGGCCTTTGGACCAAGCTCACTCTCTGACATCAGTACCAGTTTACTTCAGGACTAAAAGAGTAGGAGAAAATGAACCCTAGATCTAAAAATAAACTAGAGAAGACACACAGAGTATTTCTCTGTCTCTTAATCAGCTATGGTATAACATTTCTGTATTTGGGATCTTTGGGCTATCTAGGCACTAAACTGTCCAAACTAACACATTTTTTTTATAATAACAAGCATGTTTGCTGGACTGCACTACTCACAAAACTTTGAATAGGAAGAAATTGTCCTTATGGCATCTTTGGTGAGAACCGCCAAGATTTTGTTCTCTCAAGATATAGACCAGTGAGTTTTATAAAGCAGTATTACCGATATTGAGGATTTCGTGCCCAAACTCCGGTTCCTACTGATGCTCCAACAATGACCATTAACTTCCACAACCATATTGGAGCAAATACAGCCCAGTAGCTCCACTGAATGATGCCATCCAAACGAAGGGCCAGTAGCACAGAGAACAGCAGCAGACAGGCATAAATGAGGAATTTACTAGAAGAAAAGAAAAATGATGAAAAAGAACTCATTTTAATAAACAGCTGATAATGAAGAGAATTACAGACATATTTCAGTTCATAAAGTAAGTCATTAATTCAGGGATGCAGAGATGGTTCAACAGTTTAAGACCATTGGCTGCTTTTCCAGGGGACACAAATTCAGTTCCCAATACTTAAAAGACAGCTAACTGCTATCTATATCTCCAGTTCCGGGGGTAAAACCTCTTCTTCTGGCCTCTGAAGCCCTGCACACACAGGGAGCACGGACATTCATGCAGGCAAAACACTCATACACATAAAATAAAAATAAATAACACATTTAAAAAAAATGGGATCTTGGGGGGGGGAGGGAGG
>NW_026068097.1:2477951-2498270 GCF_014885135.2 Alexandromys fortis | reverse complement strand
AGGAAAAAAGGGAGACGGGGAGGGAAATGGGAGGCGGGGAGGAGGCGGAAATCTTTTTTTTTTTCAATAAAAAATTATATTAAAAAAATCACTAATTCAACAATTATTTATTTAAAAGTTCTATGTAGAAGACATTGTGTTGGGGACAAGAAAACAAAAGCAGGTAATTAAGTCTCCTGCTTCCAAGGAATTTCTGATAGAATCTGTACACAGAAAGGGATGATTAAGATGCAGTGTAATATTTGTGTAAATGGTGAGAAGGCGGCTAGGAAAAGAAAGTATGGGATCTGGCTGAGGTAGTAGGAAGAAGAGACATGGTGACCACAGAACTTCAGAGGTAACTGGAGGTTTGTTAGACAGACAAACAAATTAGATGAGGAAGCATGCCAAACAGAAGAAGCTAGTTTTACCACAACATGGAGAATGGGGGAAAGTCAAGCTCTGTCATTGACTATTTGATTCTATTCTCATAAAGGTATCCCTTTGGACATTAATGTCCTGATAAAAATAAAAATAGCCATGTATGGTGGTTCAGACCTGTGATCCCAGCATTTAGGTAGCTGAGGCAGGAGGAACATTGTGACTTCCAGATAATCTTGGCATAAATAGTGAGTTCCAAGCCAGCCTGCAAAATATCATGGAATCCTATCTTTTTTAAAAAAGATTTATTTATTATGTATACAGTATTGTCAGTATTCTGTCTGCATGTGTGCCTGCAGGCCAGAAGAGGGCACCAGATCTCCTTACGGATGGTTGTGAGCCACCATGTGGTTGCTGGGAATTGAACTCAGGACCTTTGGAAGAACAGGCAGTGCTCTTAACCACTGAGCCATTTCTCCAGCTCCCATGAAATCCTATCTTAAACACAAAACAAAGGGGGCTACAGAGATGGCTCAGCAGTTAAGAGTACTACTTGCTTTTGTAGAGGACCCGAGTGTTTGGTTCTCAGCATGGACAGGAGATGGGTCACAAATGCCTATTACTCCAACTCCAATGGACCAGACACCCTGAGGACCTCTACAGGCACAACCACACTAGTGGCATTTCTTCATACACACATATGCATAAATAAAAAATATTTAAAACAAAAAACACACAAAAGGAAAAATAAGCAGTTATCTGTCATATTCATATGGCTCACATATTTAAAATGATATATATTACTTTAAATGCCTGAGTAAATTACAGATACATCTATATATACACATACTCATGTCACAAATAGAAAAGACTTTGGTAGATGTCTTCGAAATAATATGATATTACATTGTCAAGCACATCTACTTCTAGCCTTGATATAAAAACAGGACTGATATTCGTCAGTATTGCTATAGGATAGGGTCATTTCAGGTTCCCTATCCTCAGCTTCCCAGGGGACTAACTGGGGACATCGCCTTGGGCTCCTGGGAGCCATTCTAGGTTCAAGTCTCTTGCCAACCCTAAGGTGGCTCCCTTAACTAAGATATGTGCTTCCCTGCTCCCCTATCCAACCTTCCTTTATCCCAATCTTCCTGTTTCTCCAAGTTCCCCCTATCCTTTCCTTCTCACTTTTCTCTCCCCGTCCCCCCTTATCCCCACCCCACCCCACCCCCAAGATCTCAATTTTCTCCCCAGCAATTTTGTCTACTCCCCATAGCCAAGAGGATAACTATATGATTTTCCTTGGGTTCACCTTCTTATTTAGCTTCTTTAGGTTCACCAGGTATACACTCCGTGACCTTTATTTATGGCTAGAAACCAATTATGAGTGAGTACATCCCATGTTCATCTTTTTGGGTCTGGGTTACCACGCTCAGGATAGTGTTTTCTATTTCCATCCATTTGCATGCAAAATTCGAGAAGCCATAGAACCTTCATCTGGTGATGGATGGAGATAGAGACAGAGACCCACACTGGAGCACTGGACTGAGCTCCCAAGGTCCCAATGAGGAGCAGATGGAGGGAGAACACGAGCAAGGATGTCAGGACCACAAGGGGTGCACCCACCCACTGAGACAGTGGGGCTGATCTATTGGGAGCTCACCAAGGCCAGCTGGACTGGGACTGAAAAAGCATGGGATAAAACCGGACTCTCTGATCATGGCGAACAATGAGGGCTGATGAGAAGCCAAGGACAATGGCAAGGGGTTTTGATCCTACTTCATGTTCCGGCTTGGTGGAAGCCTAGCCAGTTTGGACGTTCACCTTCCTAGACATGGATGGAGGGGGGAGGACCTTGGACTTTCCACAGGGCAGGGAACCCTGACTGCTCTTTGGACTGGAGAGGGTGGGGGAGAGGTGTGGGGGGAGGGGAGAAGTTTGGGAGATGGGGGAGGGAAATGGGAGGCTGGGAGGAGGCGGAAACTTTTTTTTTCCTTTTCTCAATAAAAAAAAAAGAAAAAAGAAAAAAAAAACAGGACTAAGATTTACCTTTCCTGTCCCCAGTACCTCGTGAGGCCCCACCATTTGCTGACTATAGGTAGTTAGTGGCCCCTGGAGAAGGGAAAGATACTTCTTTCAGTGGCACAGTCACTGATAAGGAGTCTATGTTTCTGAAAATAATCCCTCCCCCAGGAGTCTGTAAGTGACCCTAATGAAACCCAGTGGCACACTAAAATAAATAAAGACATGAAAATGCGGAAGATCTGTGGGGGTGGGAAATGAACAGGAAGGGCCAATGGCGAGTGAATATGAGTTTTAAAAAATGCATTATATACGTGTGAAAATGCCATAAAGAAACCCATTATTTAGTATAATCAACATAGCTAATCAAATTTAAATATTATCTCCCCAGCATAAAAAAAGGAACTGAACAAAATATACAACAGTTTGGCAACAGGCAGTGAAGAACAGAAGGAACTAGGAAAAATAACAAAGAGGACAAAAGCAGCATTGCCAGGGTTTACTGACAGGAGGTAGTTTGTAGGCTGTAGCAGGAAGACAGGTGGATCTCTTTAAGTGAGGCCAGCCTGGTCTACAGAGTTGAGTTCCAGGATAGCTAGGACTGCTATACAGAGAAACTCTGTTTCAAAAAACCTAGATAGATGGATGGATGGATAGATCGATAGATAGATAGATAGATAAAAATAACATTAGATGTAAATAGTCTAAATACCAGCATGAAGACAAAGATGTTTATGTTGGATAAATAAGAAACTATATACTATATATGTGTAAGAAACCCATATAAAGGCTGCCTGCCCTGGGTGCCAAGGAGAAAATAAAACTCTATCCAGTGCCATTACTACAGAGTGGGAGAAGGAGACCCACATGCCTGCCCAGGCCAGGGCAGCCTGCCCTAGACACTGAGGAGAAAACACAGCAAATGCTGAGGAAATATATGGTGTGGAGAGAGAGAGAGAGCGAGAGAGCGAGAGAGCGAGAGAGCGAGAGCGAGAGAGCGAGAGAGCGAGAGAGCGAGAGAGCGAGAGAGAGAGAGAGAGAGAGAGAGGAGAATATGGGAGAGAATATGGTTCATGTCCTGTGGAGAGAGGCTGATCTGAAGAGGTGAAGGCAGTGAGGAGTGGGCTGAGGTCCACCGGGGTCATGGTGATGTTTTGGCCTGGGCTACTGCCAAAGCCCATGTCTGGATCTGTGGCCCTGCAGCAGCAGTGGTCTGTGGTTCCTGATGGCACCAAAGGCCAAGAGGATAGTTGGTCATGCCACTCAATGGCTGCAACACTAGGGAGAATTGGCCCTGCCTGTTACCTGCTGCAGCACTCCAGAGAATAGGTCCTACCTCTTGCCTTAGCAGTATAATAGAGTTGACCCTGATGACAAGGGTGGAGGGAGTGAAGGAAGCAGCGGGTGGGGAGTGAGCAGCAGAGAATATGAGTGTGGGAGATCTGGCCCCAACCCTCATCTGCTATGTGGTGCTGAGGGAAAGATGCCCTCCTGATGTGGGATGTCCTTTTGTATATGTATTACTTTTATTGGTTAGTGAATAAAGCTGCTTCAGTCTAGGGCTTAGCAGAGCAAAGCCAGGTGGGAAATCTATATATCTATATCTATATATAAATATATATATATAGAGAGAGAGAAAGAGAGAGAAGGCAGAGTTAGGGAGGTGCCATGTAGCTGCCAAAGGAGACAGACACTGGATCCTCACCAGTAAGCCACAGCCTCATGCGGATAGATGATTAATAGAAATGAGTTAATTCAAGATGTAAGAGATAGCTAGAAATATGCCTGAATCATTGACCAAACAGTGTTGTAATTAATATAGTTTCTGTGTGATCATTCGAGTGGCTGGGAAACAAACAAGCAGTCTCTGCTTACACCCTCCTCCTCCTAGCCCCTAGCTGCATCACTCAGGGAAGTGGGCCCTGTACCTTACCTGGACAGCATAGCAGAGCTGACCCTGTTGACTTGGCTCAGGTGAACTGCCAGGAGAACAGGAGTGTGGGAGACCTGGCCCCACCCCTCATCTGCCATATGGTGGGGTGACCAGTGAGGGAGAAATGGTCTTCCACCCCACCCCCTTCACCATCTGTGGCAGGCAGGAGAGCTGGCTCTGAGGTCATGAGAGTGGGAGAGCTGTCCCTGCCCCTCACTGGCTGTAGTACTCAGGAGAGTGGCTCCTGCACCTGGGCAACAGAGTAGAGCTGGCCCTGGTTGTGTTAGGTGTGGGTGAGCTGGCCCAGAGGACTTGAAAGCAGGAGAACCAGCCCCAGCCCTTGCTCCTTGCTGCATAGGGTGAACTAGGTGGAGCAGTGATAGAGAGCTCACCTGGTGCTAAGGATCGGGGAGAGCTGAAGGGCTGACTAACAGTGCAACCACCGGACACAGAACCAACACTATGTATTAGCCCACTCCACCATTCACCCCATATATGATCTGCAGGAGCACTTGAAGGGGCCGTTCCTGCAGAACCAAAGCTGCAGGATCTTATGACACAGGACAAAAGGATACCTAAGAGGAGTCCAAGTGAGGGCCCAGTATGAATAGTATAGCAGAAACCAGAGGCCTTGAATCAGACCAATGACTTTGTATTGAACATTTTTGCAAGTAAAGATGTATGGACTAAAGGGTATATATTCTGGGAGTCACTGTGTAACACTACAGCTTCCTGATGATAGTTTTTCTCTTTTTTCTCTTCTCTTAAATTTTATCTTATTGGGGGGGGGGCTGTTCAAGGGCAGAGGGAGGATACCAAAGGACGGGGAGATGAACAGAATCAGGATGCATGATGTGAAAGCCACAAACAATAAGCAAAGTTAAAAAAGAAACCCATGTTAAGTATAAAGTTAGATAAATTAAAAGCAAAAAGATGGAGATGGGTATACCAAACAGGTATATTATCCAAAAGAATGCTGGAGTGATTTCATTAGTATCTTTTACAGTATCAACTGTCTCACAGTTCTCTATGACAAATGGTCATAATTGGATTTTAGAATCTCAGCAGACCAAAATCATGTTTGTTTTCCCCCTTTTATTAAATATAGATTCTTTTCTCATACAATATAATCTGATTAGAGTTCCCCCCCCACCTCCAAATTTCTCCCCACATCCCCTCCCATCTGGATCCATCCCTTTCTATCTCTTATTAGAAAAGAACAGGCTTCTAGGAATGATATCAAAACATAACAAAATAAAATATAATAAAACAAAAAACCATCATACTGAGGCTGGACAAGCCAAGCCAAAAGAAAAATAAAGGAGCTGCAAGAAAAGGCACAAGAATTAGAGGTTTACTTCTTCTCACAGTCAAGAGACCCATAAAATTACTAAACTGAAAGCTATAGTGTATATACAGAGGACCGCATGCAGACCCGTTCTTGCCCTGTGATTGCTGCTTCCTTCTCTGTGAATTCATGAAATCTGCTCAGCTGCAAAGTCAAGTTGTTTATCATCAGGAAATTCTGAGTAAAATCTGTTTACAAGCTCATTCCAGGTGTTGGAAGACCCAAGCGCAACTAAGGTCTCTGTTTCTGTGTTGTCAGTTGGGGACTGTCCTTAAATACTACAGGTATATCTTCAGTCCTTGATCATAGGTTCCTGTATCTTGAAGCCAACAAAAGCATATTGAAAATTTCTCATTATTCATTTTTTAAACTTCTATTTCTACCATATTTCTCCCAATACCAGGAATTCTTTTCAGAATTCCTATGATTAGATTGGGTTCACTTAAATCAGGCTAATCACCCCCTTTCCTGTTGTTACAGTGCCAAGCACTGACTCCAGGGCCTCATACATGAGAGTTAAATACTTAGCACTAAGCCCGACCCCTGACTAATATCCCTATTCTAAGTCCAGAGTGTTCCAAGATTTTTGTTCTTTAGTTATACAAAAGTTTCCTAGTGTTAGGAAACTTCCAAACAGAATTAAGGCTCTTAATTAGGTAACCTTAAAATAGGGAGACTGCCCTGAATTTTTCAGGTAGGCTTAAGGTGACCATGTGACTTCCTAAAAGCATAACAGGAATGGGTTGGGAAATGATTCAATGAGTTAAAGCATGAATACAAACAAGCCTTACAACCTGATATGGTGGGGCAAATCTGTAATCCCAGCAATCTTACAGAGAGATGGGAGGTGGAGACAGGGGACTCAGCCAAAGTTCCCAGGCCAGCTAGTCTAAATATCCTGTATAGTATTAGAAAGAAGAGAGATCCTGCCTCAGCAAGGTGGAAGGTGAGAACTAACTGCTGAATGCTGTCTTCTGACTTTGATATGTAAGGCCACATACCTGAAAACGTGCGCGCGCGCACACACACACACACCAATTAATTAATTTTAAACCAGGAAGAAAAAAAATCAAAGAGATATGGCAAAGGGGGGAAATATTAGACACATTCCAGATGTAAGAGTTCATTCTGCCATTTCTTACTGCTGGATTTGAAGGAAAAGAAGGAAAAATGAGCCACAGAATGGAAGTAGCCTCTGAAACCTGAGAATGAGTTTTGGCTGACAGACAGCAAATAGGGCAACTTAAGTCCTATAATTTCAAGAAAACACATTCTATGTTTTTATTATCAGAATCATTTTTGCAATGTTTTTCTGTACAGAGACCTAAATTTTCACAACAGCCAAAATTACTTTGGAAATGGACTGATAGCCCAGAGCCTTCAGATGAATTGATTTTTAACAATGTCAGACTCAAAACAAAAGATCCAAATAGTACATGCTATTCCTAGCGTTTTGGTAGATAGAACTGTGAAATAAGCCTGTGGCATTTTTTCACATTAATAGCAGAAATTAATACTGTAAGTTTAAATATATCCATGAAGTCTCTTTTGTCATACCATATATTCCAGGAACCTAGAATTAGGACATGGATATCTTTGGGGTATCATTGTGCCAAACATAATATAATAGAAACTATGGAAGACAACAGAAGATCCAAAGATCTCTGATGTTTATGAATTGGTAGATTTCCTATTGTCAAAATGCTCATGCTATCAAAAGTAATTTCCAGATTCAATGCTCAATTCCCCCCCAAAATTCCAAGGACATTTCTCACAGAAATAGAGACAAAAGAATCCTAACATTTATATGAAACAGAAAAGGCCCTAAATACACAAAGTAAATCTGGGTAATATTAACAATGCTGGAAGTATCACAGTACCTCACTTCAAATGGCATCACAGAACCACATGGAACTAATGTATTTGGCATCTTTGTCAAAAATCATCTGATTACATGAACAGGATATAAGACAGCCTGTTAAATGCTGCTAGGAAAACTGGATAGCCACATGGAGAAAACTGAAACTACAGCTTTATCTCTCATTCTGTACAAAAATAAACTTCAAATAGCTGAGTCCTCAACAAAAGATCAGAAACTTTGAGACTACTAAAGGAAAACATATGGAACAGTTCAAGACGTAGTCAGAAGGGGTGACCCAATAGTCTAGGTAGTTAGAACAAGGAGAGAAAAATAAGATTGCAGTAAATTTAAAAGCGTTTTCACAGTAAAAAAAAAAGTTATATAACTAAGTGAACAGAGAGTCTACAAAATGTGAGAAATTATTTGCCAGCTATTCACCTAATATTAACATCCAGAACATTTAAAAACCTCAAAATGTAAAGAATACATAAGTCAATTAATATATTAACCAATAAACTGAACCAATAATTTCAAATGAAAAAATACAAGCAGTCAATGAATACATGATAAAGGGGAAAAGCAAATCAAAACTACATTGAGATTTTATCTCATCCCAGACAGAATGGTTATCATCAAGAAAACCATAACAAATTCAAACAAATAAAAATAAATATTGGCTAGGAGGCAGTGAGTGGGATCTTATTTACTGCTATTGGGAATGTATGAGACCAGCCACTATGGAAATTAGTATATTTAAAAATAGAACTAACCATATGATCTAACTGTACTATGAAGTATAAAATTAAAATAATTTAAGTCAGCTTTTAATAAGATAGTTGAAGAAAAAGTTTATTGTGGCAGTCAGTACTCACAATAGCAAGATTATGGAATCAGCTAAGGTACCCATCAAGGGAATTAATGGAGAAAGGAAATGTAGAATATATACTCAATGCAGTATTATTTTAGCACAATGAAAAATAAAACTGTCATTTGCAAGAAAATTGATAGAATTTTAGATTACCCTGTTATGTGAAATAAGCAAGACTTCAAAAAGACAACTGTTATATTTTCTGTCATTTGTGGAAAGTAGAAGAGAAATGACACGGAAGAGACATGGGATGTGAAAAGGGAGAATAAAGGACAGCAAAATAGGGCTGAATATGAACAAAGTATACTAGTGGTTTAAATGCTGAGAGCTAGTCCACGCCAATGGTAGTGTTTACAAGCTTTTGACAAAAATCTCATTTTCCTATAAAAATTCAGAGTTTACCATTTAAAAAAAAGTATTATGAGTACTTTTTCCTTGAAATGTCTAGCATTTTCAAGATAATGCTTGCCAAAGAACGTAATACAAATAATCAGTATTGTCTGTTAGTTGTCTTCTAAACGAAGTATGCCATGCATACAATAGCTTTAAAATCAGTCACACCAGTGTGTTTTCCTTCACTCGGTCACTGTTGTATCAGTGTACTTACTGTTCTTCCCAACTCGTCACATGAAGTATTAAATTAGTTTTGTATCCAAGTGTCCTACTTCTGAAGCTGGCATTTTTAAACGCAAGCATGTGGTACCCTAATAATCTCTCAAGTTACTTCTAAATGCCATCAAATTTTAATTTAAAGGGCTACAGAAATGGCCCATCAGTTAAGAGCACTTTCTGTTCTTACAGAGGATTAACCTTTGGTTCCCAGCACCCACATGACAACAGCTTTAGAGTTCTAGAGTTCTAGAACTCCAATTCCAGGGGATCCAATACCCTCTTCTGTCCTCTGTGGGTATTGCATGCATATGGTACATAGATTAAACAAGATACTCATACAGATAAAATAAAAATAATACTTTTAAAAAGATACCTTTCTGAAATGTATAAGGAGTTTAATGCTCAGGCTCATGAACAGACACCAAAGAGCTTACTCTAAGTATAAAATTTTAAAAACTGTTTTCTGAAAACTAAAAGAATGCAATTGGACCCTTTAGACCCACTGGGTTTCTCCAGCGAAATCTCCTGGGTTAACTAGAGTATGAATACAGGTATAAACAGATGCAAGTAAGCTACCCCCCCCCCCAACACACACACACACACCATACTCTAGGTGACATATTTATGTTTATGATGTGAGAGACTGGCTCTAACTGACAAACTATTATGGACACTCAAATTCTTTATAGCCTATTTATCTCATCTGATTTGTTATGCATTGATTCTTTAAGATAAAAGCAAGTGAAAACATTGTGCAAATAATATATTTTATATATTGTTTCTGTAGTATTACTGAAGAGACAAGTTGTAAAAATCTCACTTGGTAATAATTTTCCTGACTACTGAATCATGATTTAACCATTAGATATGACTGATCATATATTATCAGTCACACACCATCTACAACTAAATTCAGTACAAGACCTTTTTCTGAAAATTTTAGTTACTTTATATACTTATGACCCATCACTGGGAAAAACAATCAGAAAGTCATAGCATAATATTGGTAAATTTAATTTCTAATGTCCTAAGAAACCAATACTCCTCCAATACTCTGCTTCCTTCCTACGATAGAATTTTCCAATGGTTTATGCCAGTTTATGCTCAACATATACACATGCAGCACATTTACTCAGTGCCTCAAAATCCTGGCCCTCAAAGAAATCACAGTCAATAAAAACTATGTAAGTTATCAAGGAATGGCAATATTTTAAGAATCAGAAATTATACATGTAAATGGAATTTACATCCTTTGATGATTCCCATTGAACGTAAAGCATTAATTCCACTATCATTGCTCAAATCATTTTTAGAACATGCCTCTCAGAAGTGCCTTAAGAGCCTGACATACATTATTTTGACTATATAAATAGTGCCAAATCTTTGCTGAGAGTGGATGTGAGTTCTGGAAACTGCCAAAATTAAACCAGTGCCAAATTTAGTGAATAAGATATATGATCAAACTAGGTGTCACTATTTTGGTTCAAAAATGATTATTATAATGCACTGAGATAGATTTTCTTGAGTGATTTATAAAACTGACTCCAAAGGCCATTCTAGAATATTAACAAGGGTTCTAAGCAGTGGAATGGGTATATTTTATTTTCCCAACTTCTTTGAATGATAATATTTGAATATAAAAACACCAATATAAGGTCTGCTTTGAATAATCATTTTACAACTCCTAAATAAAAGGTCCCTGTCTTAGTGTTCAATTGCTGTACTAAGACATCATGAACAAAAGTAACTTGGAGAAGAAAGGGTTTTTATTTTGCACTTCCAGGTAACAGTTCATCACTTAGGCAAGTCAGGGCAGGAATTCAAGCAGAGAGAGAACCTGGAGGCAGGAGCTGATGCAGAAGCCATGGAGGGGAGCTTCTTTCTGGCTTACTCCTCATGGTTTGCTCAGCCTGCTTTCTTTCAGAACCCAGGACCACCAGCTTAGAAGTGGCGAACCCTCTTCTATCAATTGTTAATCAAGAAAATGTCCCCACAGGCTTGTCCACAGACCAAACTTGTGGGGGTGGCACACATTTTCTCAACTTAGGTTCCCTCTTCCAAATGACTCTAGCTGATGCCAAGTTGAAAAAACACTAGCCAAAATGGCCCCTCAGTATACTGAACATACTGTCATAGAAGGAAGGACATGTAGGGTAGAGCAAAAAGCTTCAGAAGGAACTTGACCTAGATTAGAATCTCGATTTGCTTCACAACTGCCTGTCTGACTTTAGAGAAGTCCAGACTCTCTAAAATGAAACTGGCTGGGGCCAGAGAGATTAATCAATAGGCAGAGGTACTTGCCACTGGCCTGACTTGAATTTAATCCCCAAGACCAACATGCTGGAAGAAGAGAACTGACTTCTGCAAGCTATTCTCTGACCTCCATATGCATACTGTGCCATATGTGCACCCAGACATACACAAAACAAAAAAGTATTAAAATTAGAAAATCAAATAAAATGAGGCTGATTTCTGATATGTAGGGCTATTGTAAAGAGTAAGGATAACGAAAAATAAAGTGCCAACACTGTGTTGACACATGGTGGATGCTCATAAGTCATTGCTATTATTAACAACTATTAGTCAGTAAAAGTCAAGACAATATTCTATCAGTGGCTTTATACGCCCACCAATGGATATGCAGTCATCCTGACAGTAATTTGTTATCAGTACTGACAGTACGCTCATAATGACAGATCAGTGGCCAACTTCTAAAAGTTTAAGGATTATTTGGAGGAACTAACACAATGTACTTTTTACAGTGCTAGAGAGAATCAAACCTGCATGTTAGACAAAAGCTCAACCACTAAACTATACCCTAACCTCAACAGCATGTATTTTTTAACACTGCACACATTATGTGCAGTGATCATACTACACTATCCTTCCTTTTTAACAATTCTTTTGAAAACATACTACTTTATTTTATATGAATAGATGTATTGCCTGTATGCATGTCTGTACACCATGTGCGTATCTGGTGGCTGCAGAGGCCTTTAGTGAACTGTCACAGCAATCACATTATTTTTTTTCCTGATTTCAAATAAAAGACAACTTACAAAGACTAAAGAGCAGCTTTAGAATAAGGAGTATACAAGAAGATTGCAAAGATAATTTAGTTCATTAGGATTACATGTCCATATAAGGAAGCCCCACCCTCACCCCAAAGGCATTTTTCAGTCTTTGTTTCAGTCTAGAATACCCAAGGAATACACTGCACTCCCATCAGGAGCCCACTACAGATGAGTCAGTAGGCTAAGCAGACTTCTCACAGCCTTTCAATGCTGTTTGGCTGGCAGAGCTGAAGGGCCTTCTCTAACAAATAACAACTCTACCAAAAGAGTAGACAACCCTGAGGCCTTGTGGTATAGTCAGGTTGCCGATTTAAAGTCACATACACCCAAATCTGTACCTCCCAGGGACAGACATTCTGGAATCAGATTCCCATCTCTGTAAACTTTTAATAGTCTGTTTAATCTGTAAAGCTGTTAGAGGCTTCAGGCAGTCAAAAAGAATTCTTGGTAGACATAGTATGTTTCAAGAATTTTAACTTGTGTAACTAAAAGGCAATTAGGGAAAGAAAGTTCATGATCAACCACTTCTGTGGCAGAGGGAAATAGGTAGAGGGTCAGCTGTTAGCCCTTCACAGCTGGGTGCTAAACACTTTTGAACCATTCTGTGTTACTACTATTTCTAGAAAAATGACAATATCACAGTGAATTTTCACTGACCAAGACTTGCAAGGTAGGAACCACCAAACCATAACAGTGGCTATATCTGTGCTACAGAAATAATCTCCAGAGCACATTCTTCTTTACTCTCAAAGTCCTTCCCATCTTGTCAATGGAATAGTTGCACTCTGAAGGGACATAGAAGGAAAATAGTCCATACAACGAGAAGGAAAGCAGTCATTGAACAAAGCAGTTCTAGACTGTTCCTACAAGCTCTGTTGAGTTACCATTCATTTTGCAAATACTTACAGAGCCAGCTGTAATATCATAGAAACAACAGTAATAGAAGTCACAGGTTTGGTCTCACATGGTTTGAATTTCAGTAGGGGAAGAGAAATATTAAATAAACAAAAGGACACATGCAAGGGCACAGATAAGTGCTCTAAACAGGGGACTATGTTATTCCACAGAGATTGGGGTTGGGGAAACTAGGACAACTTCTTTCACCAACTACCAAGTGAGTAGAGATTTCAATGGTAAATAGAAGTTACCAAAGTCCCTATTAAATAAGTAGGTATGATGAAGCCCGGGAGTAAGAGGAACATACACGAATTGGTTCAGAATAGAGACAAAGACAGCAGCACAAAGAGCTGAGGTCCACCCCTCAGTTTGATCTCCAGGTGTCTGAAAGGCTTTTGTCAGCATGGAGAAGATTAAAACACAATGTTAAAAACTAGATCAACCATAATACATAAAACACCACTATCTAAGAAAATCTAACCTGTTAATATCAACTCATCATTGTATTCTTGGAACATCTTTAAGGTAATACTATTCCTTCCCACTAATAATACTGAATCAGGACAATGGTGGCCTACAGGAGACCTTTTAAGTTATTTCAGGGAGAGATGCATTGTACTCCATTTAGAATTCAAGCACTAGTAAGTGTATTAATGATTATTATAAATCTCTTCAAAGCATTTCATTATAATTTTTAGACTTGTATTGGGAGGAAAAAAATGCTTAAGGAAAAAAAAATGGTTGTCAGTGGCGCACTACTGCTTTCACAGCTCTCAGGTAACTTGAAACAGCCTTGCAGCTTCTGGCCTAGCTGATCCCTAATAAACAAGTCACAGAACTTTCTATTTGTAACACTGGAATCAGCCATTAATTCAGGCGCAATAGCCTTGTGAACAATTATACTCATTCTATAGATAAAACTGACAGATAAGTGAGTTGCCCAAGGACATGGAAACCATTCAGCTTTTATTTCTCTTTCTAGAAAATATACAAGATGTGCCCAGCTTCAGTGCCATCCCCAAGTTGTCCTAGGAGCAGCAGAGGAAAAATTACAGTATAGTTATTCTAAATGAACTCCTCTCTGCAGAATAACTTCGAGGCCAACAGTGACAGCCACAGATCAAGGCCAGAAGAACACAAAGACAAATGAGAGCACCCAGTCTCTAGCAGTGGTTTTAGAATTTAAAGAAGACTGCACTCCAAATAGTACCCTCTCCCTCTCTCTCTAGTTCCTTTCATGTCCCACAAACAGCCAAGAAAGTGATCTCGCTGGGCTAGAAAAGTTCAGGAATGCACGATTAAATCCAATCGTCTATCCCTGCACTGGAGGCTGGGACTGACAAGACTAGCTTCCTTGAATGCTTGTCTTCGATCCTCCTTTTACATAGTAATGGACTAAAGAGATCAGTGAAGTGAACTAACCTCTCAGCTTATTAAAGAGGAACAAAGAATCACTTGGTTACCTATGGCCTCGTCTTCAATCTAGGTCTTGACTCAGTTTACTTCCAAAGACGTTTTCTAAGTACTTACTATATGACAGATGGGGTGGGTGGGTGGGAAGTGCTGTGGAAGGGGACAATCAGGAAGTGGTTTCTGTTTTGGAAGCTCACACCTCGCAGAGGGAACCGTTTTACAACAGTTTGGCAAGTGAACGGACAGAGATTTAGACTTTAGCCAGTGTTTTCTCTGCACTGCCCACTACGGATTTCAAGTCTTGGAAATAAGCAAAGCAATACCGACTTCTTGCGAATAAACTTACAGCAAAGGCTAAGAAAATGCGTATGGAAACGATCAGGTTCATCCCCCAAAGGTATTATGTAAGATTTACAATACCCTGGCAAAGACTCTAAAAATTCAGTATCTCAGATATCGGTTCGATAAATAAGCAAAGTAACGGCGGACAGGCATAAATCCAAGGAAAACTCCAAGAGCTGGAACTAGAGGAAACATCTGGGAAGGTGGCCGGGGGTGGGGGGGTGGGGTGTTGTCAGGGTCAAGAGAAATAGCCCTAGCACAGAGAATGGGGACAGGCAGGCAGAGCGGTGAGGTGAGGAAAAAGAGAAATCGAGACAGAGAAGTTGGAATACGATAGAAAGAGGACGACTGGAGAGCAATGGGCTTCCCTCCAGGAGGACACCGCTCCAAGCTGGGCAACTTGGGCCACGGCCGGTTGATTCCAGTTGGTGCGGGAGGAAGAAGTGGATGGACGGACTAAGAGGCCGACAACAGCTTTCCCGAGAGCAGCTGGCAGCCGTGAGGAGCCTCGGGCCGGTGCCGGGGTCCTCAGGCTCCAGCATCGCGGCCACCTCGCCTCTCCCAGCCGCTGCCCGAATCCAAGCCCCCGCCTGGCACCGCCAACGTAACCGCCTCACCTCGGGTTGAAGTCCTGAAAGAGGCCCCTCAGGTTCATGGCGGAGAACTTCACAGAGGCGTCCTCCTCTTCCCCCGCCCCCCGCGCCGCGAAGCCTGCGCCTCACAGAGGGTTCATGCTGCCAAAGCCAGCCGCGTCGCCAACGCCGCCGCGAGCAGAAACCCGAGCAACCAACCGCCTCTGACACTTCTTCCGGCTTCCGTAGCCAGAACGCGCATGCGCGCTGAGGATCCCCGCTCGCCAGGCCGGGAGGTTATTGGATGACCGGCTGTGGTTATTTTTGCTCCCCAATACCAGCTTGCTGGACAGAGCGGCTACAAAAAGAGGAGGGAAGGGATGGAGAACCTCAGGGATGGAGAGCGCTAACTGAGGGGGAAGCCCTTAAGAGGGTGAAAGCCAAACTGGAGTCCCAGGGTGAGATCATCATAGACACCTGTCACCCACCTGTCTCCCAGGCCCATACAAAGGTCTGGAGGATTCCCCCAAATTGACTGTACCTTTGAGCTACACCTACCAGAGTTGCCACTAAATCCAGTTTGCATATAAACTTCCTTTCCATGCTCCAAGCATACTGTGATATCCTGACAATTTCAAACTCACATTATCTTTCACCAAAGTCATCTATCTACCCTGTCAACCATGTCCCCATCCTGGGTTTCCACTGTCGTTAGCAGCAGGTCTATCCATCAGGATGCCCAAATTGAAGATGTGGAACTTATCCTTATCCTAATCTAGTTTAGAGTCTCCTTGGCTCCTGTTTGAACTTTGTGGTGGCTCAAGCTGGGCTTTTCCTATTCCCAGTCATACTATTTAGAACTGCCAGGTTCATCTTATTGGACAAGTTAGCATCTTGGTGGCTCAGATTTTGTCCTCTGCAAAACGGACACAAAAATCCCTACATTTCCACTTTGGTTAGGAAAGTTCAGAGAGATCATGCATAATGCATAGCCCTACCATATGTTAGATGTTCAAAGAATGCTGTTGCTAGCTGTTGTTCTTTTAAGTGCCAACCTTTTTAAAGAATTCTATTTACTTTTCAACTTCAAAAATGGTACAACGTCATAACAGAGGATTTAGTCTACCATATTTACTTCCAGCCAATTTAAGAGTTGTTGTTGTTTTCATCAGCACAACAATACCTTAAACATTAACTTGGGATCATTATGAGTAATACTCAACTTTGTTACAATAGCTGAGTTTCATGAATGGCAATTTTATGTTGGTTAGCCCCAGGGGAAGCTTAAGATGAATACAGTTGGGAGAATCATGCTTTGCCATGATGTATCATCTTTCTTCTGGAAACTTGAAAACATTCCACAAGTGGTAATTATTCTCCCTAACACCCACTGAGACATGGATATTATTATATGAGTCGTTTATGAGTGACTACCCTGAATGAAGCAACCAGCTACTGAAGCACCATGACCCTCTCTTAGAATTTTATCACCTTGCTGGAATGTTCCTTTATACTCTGTGAAGATATGTCACTGCGATTGGTTTAATAAAAAGATAAATGGCCAGTAGCTAGGAAGGATTTCTAGGTACAGTGGACACTGGAAAGAAGAAGGATTGAGAAGTCAGCCAGATGCAGAATGAGTCAAACACACAAAATGGCAAAGAGGTAAAAGCCACATGGTAGAACATAGATTAATTAAAAAAATGGGTATTTTAAGTTATAAGAGCTAGTGAGAAACAAGTCTGAGCTATCAGCTGGAGCTGTCACAATTAATAAGCCTCCATGTGGTTATTCAGGAGCTGGCTGGCAGGACAGAAAAAGTCTGACTACACCACCTTCTCTGACCATTCTCCTGATGATGTCCAATCTCTAGGCCTGAAGTCTCTCCCAGTGAATAGCAAAGTGCAGAAAAGCTAAAGCAAAGAGAAGCTTGCATAATATGCCCAGTACAAATTTGCTAGTGAAGGCTGAGAAACAAAGTTGCAACTTCACATTTCAGCAAAACAGAGTGCTAACAAAAGTTAACTGCCAATATACTGAGTAGCCAGTATCATCTTATTTTCCGAAGGTTTCACCTCAAGCAGACATCAAGAAAACAGATTTTCAGCTATAACTTTTGAATAACTCGAATCATGGTTTTCTCAAAAGATTCGTGGTAAGTTGCTTAGAGTACCAATGCTACTCTTGGTATATTACTGGGTACTCCTGGAACCGAGACACTTTTCTACGGGGTCATGAATTCAGTTTTAGCAGTTCCCTCTAGGGTAGGCCATGGGGATTTCTTATCCTGAATACCATGATAAAATTATATTAACATTGTCTTTATGTTCTTTTACTTTGACAAGCCAAGTTGCCATGAAAAAAAAATAAAAATGTCACGAGCCATTTCCCTCCTAAAAATCATTACAGGAACCATCACCCTGGGGAGTCTGCAGGGAACCTCACACCCATAATTATGTTCTATTGAGAACCTGCCCCACACCCAATTAAGCTGTTGATGGAGAGCTATCTGTTAGCGGAACCGCCTCACATTCCAGCTATCCAGGGAACTAGGTGTGGCAACTAGTGACTTTTTGGCTTACCTGTCCGAATGTCACCTGGCCTACGTGACCGGGACCACGCGGCGAGATCCCGTGCCCTGCCCCCCCATTCCTTACCATATATAAACTGTAACCCGTCCCTAATAAACGGAGGCTTTGACAAATCTGCTTGGCCACCTTCTTCTGTCCTAGCTCATTCCCTTCCAGGTAGCGCCCCTCCGAGACCCTGGAATAACTGATTGCAGGGTGGGTTACAACCCCTAGACTAGTGACCCACCCAAGGCGGCAACAGTGGCGCCTGAACAGGGACCTGAACCCTGGACCCTCAGGTCTTGTCTACTTCCCATATGCAAGCGGATGACTATATGTTTTTCTTTGTGTTCACCTTCTTATTTAGCTTCTCTAGGATCACAAATTATATGCTCAATGTCCTTTATTTATGGCTAAAACCCAATTATGAGTGAGTACATCCCATGTTCATCTTTTTGGGTCTGGGATACCTCACTCAGGATAGTGTTTTCTATTTCCATCCGTTTGTCTGCAAAATTCATGATGTCATTGTTTTTGTTTTTACCTCTGAGTAGTACTCTAATATGTATATATTCCACACTTTCTTCATCCATTCTTCCATTGAAGGGCATCTAGGTTGTTTCCAGGTTCTGGCTATTACAAATAATGCTGTTATGAACATAGTTGAGCAAATGGTTTTGTCATATGATAGGGCATCTCTTGGGTATATTCTCAAGAGTGGTATTACTGGATCTTGGGGTAGGTTGATCCCGAATTTCCTGAGAAATCGCCACACTAATTTTCAAAGTGGTTGCACAAGTTTGCATTCCCACCAGCAATGGATGAGTGTACCCCTTACTCCACAACCTCTCCAGCAAAAGCTATCATTAGTGTTTTTGATTTTAGCCATTCTGACAGGTGTAAGATGGTATCTCAAAGTTGATTTAATTTGCATTTCCCTGAACGCTAAGGAGGTTGAGTATGACCTTAAGGGTCTTTTGGCCATTTGAATTTCTTCTGTTGAGAATTCTCTGTTCAGTTCAGTGCCCCCCCTTTTTTAAAAATTGGGTTAATTAGCATTTTAAAGTCTAGTTTCTTGAGTTCTTTATATATTTTGGAGATCAGACCTTTGTCTGTTGCAGTGTTGGTGAAGATCTTCTCCCAGGCAGTGGGTTGCCTTTTTGTCTTAGTGACAATGTCCTTTGCTTTACAGAAGCTTCTGTTTCAGGAGGTCCCATTTATTCAATATTGTCCTTAAAGTCTATGCTGCTGGGGATATACGTACGAAGTGATCTCCTGTGCCCATCTGTTGTAGGGTACTTCCCACTTTTCCTTCTATCAGGTTCAGTGTGTTCAGCCTGATATTGAGGTCTTATATCCATTTGGACTTGAGTTTTGTGCATAGCGATAGATATGGATCTGTTTTCATTCTTCTACAAGTTGACAACCAGTTGTGCCAGCACTATTTGTTGAAGATGCTTTCTTTCCTCCATTGAATACTATTAGTTCCTTCATCAAAAATCAGATGTTCATAGGTTTGTGGGTTAAAATCCGGGTCTCCTACTCGATTCCATTGATCAACTTTTGTGTTTTTATGCCAATACCAAGCTGTTTTCAATACTGAAGCTCTGTAATAGAGTTTGAAGTCAGGGATGGTGATGCCTCCAGAAGTTCCTTTATTGTATAGGATTGTTTTGGCTATCCTGGGTTTTTTGTTTTTTCCATATAAAGTTGATTATTGTCCTCTCAAGATCTGTGAAGAATTTTGATGGGACCTTGATGGGGATTGCATTGAATCTATAAACTGCCCTTGGTAGAATTGCCATTTTTACTATGTTGATCCTCCCAATCCAAGAGCAAGAGAGGTCCTTCAATTTTCTGGTATCTTCCTGAATTTCTTTCTTTTAAGACTTAAAGTTCTTGTCAAATAGATCCTTCACTTCCTTGGTTAGAGTTACCCCAAGATATTGTATGCTACTTGTGGCTATCGTGAAAGGCGATGCTTCTCTGATTTCCCTCTCTGCTTCCATATCCTTTGTGTATAGGAGGGCAACAGATTTTTTGGAATTGATCTTGTATCCTGCCACGCTACTAAAGGTATTTATCAGCTGTAGGAGTTCTTTGGTGGAGTTTTTGGGGTTGCTTATGTACACTATCATATCATC
Source organism: Alexandromys fortis (assembly GCF_014885135.2). Taxonomy (NCBI): domain Eukaryota; kingdom Metazoa; phylum Chordata; class Mammalia; order Rodentia; family Cricetidae; genus Alexandromys; species Alexandromys fortis. The sequence continues at coordinate 2,478,254 of NW_026068097.1, read as the reverse complement.
TACAAATAATGAAAGTTTAAGTTCTTCCTTTCCAATTTGAGTCCCTTTGATCCCCTTATGTTGTATTATTGCTATTGGTAGACTTCAAGCACTATATTGAAGAGGTATGGAGAGAGTGGACAGCCTTGTTGTGTTCCTGAGTTTAGTGGGATGGCTTTGAGTTTCTCTCCATTTAGTTTGATGTTAGCTGTCGGCTTGCTGTAAATAGCTTTTATTATAGTTAAGTATGACCCTTGTATCCCTAATCTCTCCAAGACCTTTATCATAAAGGGATGTTGAATTTTGTCAAATGCTTTTTCAGCA
>NW_026068097.1:2471377-2472399 GCF_014885135.2 Alexandromys fortis | reverse complement strand
GTTCCATGAGCTGCAGAGAAGAAGGTATATTCTTTCCTATTGGGGTGGAATGTTCTATAGATGTCTGTTAAGTCCATTTGATTCATTACCTCCATTAATCCTCTTATTTCTCTGTTAGGTTTCTGTCTGATTGACCTGTCCATTGGTGAGAGAGGAGTGTTGAATTCTCCTACTATTAGTGTGTGTGGTTTGATGACTGCCTTGAGTTTTATTAATTTTTTCTTTTACATAAGTGGGTGCTTTTATATTAGGGGCGTAGATATTCAGGATTGAGACTTTGTCCTGATGAATTGTTCCTGTTATGAATATAAAATGTCCCTCTCCATCTCTGCTGATTGATTTTAGTTTGAAGTCAACTTTGTTAGAAATTAGTATGGCCAGACCTGCTTGGTTTTTAGGACCATTTGCTTGATAACCCTTTTCCCAGCCCTTTATTCTTAGTAGATATCTGTCTTTGTGGTTGAGGTGTGTTTCTTGTAAACAGCAGAATGTTGGATCCTGTTTTTGTATCCAATCTCTTAGCCTGTGCTTCTTTATAGGTAGTTGAGTCCATTGATATTAAGTGATATTAATGACCCGTGGTTGATAACTCTGGTCATTTTTTTCTTTTCTTTTTTTTTTTTTGTTAGTAGAGTTTGTGTGTTTCCCTTCTTCAACTTGTTCTGATGAAGGGTCATTAGATGTCTGAGTTATTGTGGGCATTGTGGGATTCCTTGGGTGTTGATTTTCCTTCTATTACTTTCTGTAAGGCTGGATTTGTGGCTATGTATTGTTTAAATTTGTTTTTATCCTGGAAAATTTTGTTTTCTCCATTTATAGTGAATGAAAGCTTGGCTGGGTATGGTAATCTGGGCTTGCATCCATGGTCTCTTAGTTTCTGCAGTACATCTATCCAGGACCTCCTGGCTTTTGTGGTTTCCACAGGGAAGTCAGGTGTAAGTCTAATAGGTTTACCTTTATAAGTAACTTGGCCTTTTTCCTTTGCAGCTCTTAATATTCTTTCTTTATTCTGTATGTTTTGT
>NW_026068097.1:2469274-2470845 GCF_014885135.2 Alexandromys fortis | reverse complement strand
TTTGATCAGTGTGTTTATTTTCTCTATGGTATCTTCAGTGTCTGAGATTCTTTCTTCTATCTCTTGTAATCTGTTGGTATTACTTGTCTCTGTAGTTCCTGTTCGTTTACCCAGATTTTCCATCTCCTTCCTTCCCTTGGTTTTTGTTTTCTTCATTACTTCCATTTCATTCTTCAAGTCTTGAACCATTTCCCTTACGTGTTTGGTTGCTTTTTCTTGTTTCTATTGGTTTTCTTGGGTATCTTTGAGAGATTTATTCATTTCCTCTACCTTTTTGTTTGTAATCTCTAATTGTTTATGGCAGTTTTTCACCTCCTGTTTAAGGTCCTCTATTATTTTCATATAATTCACTTTTGAGTCGGTTTCTTCTAATTCTTCTGGAGTAGGGTGTACAATTCTTCTTGTTACGGGATCCCTGGATACTGGTGATGTCATGTTGCCTTTCAGGTTGTTGGAGGAATTCTTGCATTGGCGCCTGCCCATCTCTTCCTTCAAATGGAGCCAGGAGAGACCTGGTGTCTTGGTCCAGTCTTTGCTGTGACTGACTCTCTGGCTATATCTCCTCAGTGTAGAAGCAGGAACCGTTCCCATCCCGATGGGACTCATCAGCACCGAAACATGGATGCCTGGTAGTCCAATGACCCTCGGACAAAAGGGTGAACTTGGGGGCCTGGGCGGGGTCGAGTAGAACACAGGAGACCCTGCAGCACAAGCTGAAGGTGCCCACGCTCCCTTTTGGGGGAACTTGAGGCCTGCCAGGTAGGCAGGCACTCACCACTCTGGGTGGGTAGCCTTAGTGTAGAAGCGGGAAAATGGTTCTTGAGCAAAGGACCTAGCAGACAGCAGGGCAGGCTTGGGGGGGGGCTGGGGGGTTGGGTCATGTGTAAGAAAGTCAGCCCTGCAGTAGGAGCTGGGGGAGAGGGGTTGTGCTCTCTTCTGGGACAATCCGCCCCTGGATAGCACAAACTCACCCATCCAGATGGAACTCTTGAAAGCCATTATTACCAACTATTTAGGTTAATAAGAAAATTCAGGTTAGCAGTTAGACATGTATTATATTTGAAATTGTAGTCATGTTAGGAATTTTCTTCATGATCAAAAAGGTAATATTTTAGGTAGGCAGGTGGTCTTCAAACACTTCAGAGATATGCATAATATGGTATTATAGATGTTTTAATAGCATAGTTTTTTTTATGACAAAGAGACAGACATGTCTGCTCTTGGCAGCACCAATGTACTTCAGAGAAGATGGTGGGCATCAGAGAAACTCCAAATTAAGCTAATTTTCTTCGTAACAAAAGTAAGTCACTGATCAAGAATGCACTCTTACCTCAACTGCTGACAGTTTGCTGTCCAGTTGGACAAGCAGGACACAAATGAGAGTGACTATACCAAACCTTGCCAAGACAAGGTTGGACAGTCCTTCAAAAATCCTACTTCATAGAAAAGTCTGTCAAATATTCTAGGCCTATAGACTTAAGATGGATGCCCCAACATTACAGAGAAACCTTGGGTGACTGTCCAGGCAGCCAGCTGTTTTTGTCATTTTTCACAAATTTTGGAAATTGCTT
>NW_026068097.1:2461803-2465493 GCF_014885135.2 Alexandromys fortis | reverse complement strand
GTGATGAGTCTCCTGGGCTCCCCGCACATGAAATGATCCCTCCCGGCATAGAGCCCCATCCTATTCAATATACGCCACAACACCTCCTCACTGACACAGTCGTCCTCTATGAAGATGATGCACAGTATGACTATTACCAGGCCTGTCTTGGGTATGCCTGGGAAACCATGCTGCATCCCATCATAGGTGATCCCAAGAGCATGGACAAGAGAGTAAGAGTGGACAAGGGGGTTCCCAAGAGGGTTATTTTCTATTATCTCAAGGCCAAACATCAGCCGCATGCAGTCAGCGGCCTTCGTAAAGATCATGGAATAGTGTACCTCATGATCTCCGATGACCATGTGCAGAATTTCTGCCCTAGTTGCTATCTCCTTCCTCCTGTACTTGAGGAGCAGGAAGAGAACCAAATCCACGATCTTGTTATTGAGCCCATTCTGCAGTGGAGACTCGGGGTTAGCCACATGGCTAGATTGATTGCCAGAGGCCTGAGCAGATGGTGCCACTGCAATGAAGCCCATGGCGGTGGGAGAAGAGGAGGCTCTCTGAGCACTGTGGGGAGAACTCAGCATTCCTCCAAGGGACACACACCCCGAGGTGGTGGCAGTGGCCTCCTCCTCCCCTGCCTCAGATATGGGGACCTGGGCTCCCACCAGATCCCTTGCCTCCCTTTGGGACTGAGCGCTGTCAGGGAGGTGGAGGCCCTGGCTGATCGTGGTAGGATCCATGCTGAGTTCCCTTGGGAACACAGGCAGGACAGGCAGGTGTGGTTCACAGAGATGAAGACTCACAGACCTGGGGGAGGAAGGGGGAGGATGAGAGGACTCTGACAGTTATTCCCTGGGCAATTCTCAAAAAGCACCTGTCACAGGATTTTGCCTGGGGAGTGCACTTATGGCCAAAGGACTCTGGTACTGCTTGTGCCTCTGAGAGGCTGGAAGCTCCCCAGGTGTGTGCTTCTTCTCGTGTGAGGTAAAGTCTCAAAACAAGTTTCTGTGTCTCTGAGAGGGAACAGAAGGCAGTGAGGACACCTTAGACCTCCTGACACCTGTTGGGGGGGCAGGGTTTGGGGGAGCTAAAAGAGCTAGGTCGATTCAGTGTGATTCATTTGGTCTAGAACAGTCTACCAGCCCGATTCTCACCTATGTCAATGGCTTGTTCCGGGAGCTTCCCTGTGACCCCTGGGTCCCACGTCTTCAAGGCAAGAGACTATGCCTATAAGAAAGAAAGAAGAATGGGAGAGGGGAAGAAAGTCTCCATTTTCCCACAGCCATCAGGAAGGCAGGTAGGTAGGCAGTACTCTCTGTCTTTGGCTGATGGGACTCTCTCAACTCTCACCATGATTCCTCACAGACCCGAGCCTCCCTCTGATGACCCAGGCCAAGGTGCTCTTAGCAGGCCCCTCAGCTCCCTTAGACTATTCCCTGGAACCAGGGCAGAAGACTCAGCCCTGCAGCCCCTCCCAGGACTGTCTGTGAGACAGGGCTTCAGGGAAGTCCTTGGAGGGACCACTGTCTCCTTCACTTGCCTCCTGGGATCCTTTCCTGGAACCTCCCAGGGGCTGACTTAACCAAGAACTCGGCTCAGACAAGGTCTCCTGCTCCGGTGAAGTTCCACACCTGGCGGCCCTATAACCATCCTCTCAGGAGAAAAGAGCTGGTGGTACAGCCCATCAACTCCTGTGGGGGAACAGCCATGATGGCCACTTGTCCAGGGCTCATCTCTACAGGGCTCCCACCTCTACAAGGACTCTAGGGTGCTGAAGTACGCAAACCCTTGGTGCCCCTGGGCATCGAATCCGGGTCGTACCCAGCCAGTGAGGTCCTCTGGCTCTTCCCTTCAGATTCAGTCCTCAGGGGGAGGCCCACACTCTGCAGAATCCCGCTGCTCTCTAGACGTGGCTGCCACTGCTGATCTGATATCAACCCTAGGAACAAGGTCATCATTCCCGGTAGAGTTCTCAACCCAAGGCATGCAGTCCAAGGAAGCCAGGCACAGAAGCCCCCATTTGCACCCTCCCACGCCCGGCATGAGAAGAGCGGTGCCCATGCTTTATGAAGTCTTCTTGTTTGGGGAACGGGGCCCTCTTTGCATGTTCATTTCCGACGTGACAGCTCACCTGGAGTCCTGATGGAAAATGGATATCACCTCTGGCGATCAGGCCTGCTCCCCTCTGGGCTGTGGTGGTCCCCGATGCTGAAAAGGCTCACAGTCTTGAGAAAGGACATAGAAGTGAATTTGTCTCCACTCTGGATATGCCAGGGCCCCTACTGCTCAAGATGGGCAAAGGGGGCAGGCCCTGCATTTTCTCACACATTCTGAAGTTTCCTTCCTCCTTGTTCCTCACAACGCCCTTCCCGACTCTCAGATCCATCTTTCAGGTCCAAGCCACCTGTGAGCCTCCACCTCATCCCCTCAACCCCAAGTCAGAGGTGATACCTGCATTCCACAGTTGGCCTAGTCTGTGCTGACAGCAAGGGCTGCTTTTGTATGTCTTATATCAGAGGTCTGACTGTTTCCCCTTGGTGGCCCTGGATCCTTCCCACTACATCTCTGAGGCCTTACCCCAGGACAAATCCCCCTCCTCCTTCACAGAGTGCAATAGAAGGAAAGGCACATCACATACAAGAGGAAGGAGGGGAAACAGGTGAATTCCTTCAGGTGCACCACAGTGGAAATACCATCTGGGTACCTTCTAGGCAGAGCGCGTTTCTTCAGTCCAGCAGGGTCCCGCAGACAAGCTGAATGCAAAGCCACTGTCAGGTTAACCGGTCCCCTTATAAGTCACTCCTTTGAGAGGAGCGGAGGTGGTGGCACAAGCCTTTTATCTCGACACTAGCGAGGCTGAGGCAGGCAGACCTCACTGACTTCGAGGCCAGCCTGGTCGACACAGCTGGTTCCAGGACAGCCCAATCTCACACCAAGGAACCCTGTCTCAAGAAACAGAACAACAAACCAAAGAGGAGAAAAACATCGCTCCTTTGTCTACAGTGACTGACTTAGTTCAATGTTTTTAGGGCAACTGGGCCCTCATTTGTTGCAGTGCTCACTACCGGGACACAGTAGAAACTCTGTAGGCCCCTCTCTCTGGAGCTTCTTCCCCTGTCTACTCTCCCAACTGACCTTCACCATGGAAATGGGAGGAGCTTCTGTCTAGGCAACTCTTGAACTTGCTCCTAGCCAACTCCAAAGTTAAGGCCAACTCCAAAGCTAAGCAAAGGGTCAACACTAGCATGTTTGACAACTTTCTCTTCTAAAGGGGCCTCTGATGACCCAGAAACTGCTCCCCTCCACTCAGAAAACACGGCATGGCCTTCACCCTTCTAGTCAGGTCATAAAACGGCTCCAGGCTCCCAATTCCAGGGAGCAGGAAGAGCCCTCTGACGGACCCCAGGAACCACAAATTAGGACTTTAGCCTCCAAGGTGCCCAATGCAGGATGAGTTGCCTGATGGTCTCCCACCCGGGAACCTCACAAAATGGCTCCAAGCCCCCCAGGCCCCAGATGTAGGAAGCCCAGCCTGATGGTCTCCCTCCTGGGAACCTCACAAAATGTCTCCAAGCCCCCCAGGCCCCAGATGTAGGAAGCCCAGCCTGATGGTCTCCCTCCTGGGAATCCACAAAATGACTCTGAGTCCCCCAGGCCCCCGGATGTAGAAAGCCCAGCCTGATGGTCTCCCTCCTGGGAACCCAC
>NW_026068097.1:2410306-2460956 GCF_014885135.2 Alexandromys fortis | reverse complement strand
CCTCGTCCATCCCTCACACCCTTCAGGGCCCTCAGAAAATGCCTGTGAGACCCTCAATGCCCGGATACCTGGAGAACAATGTGGCCGACACCCTTCTGGTCCCCAAGGAAGATGGCTCCGAGCCCTGCTAGGTCCCCGGATGTAGGAAGACGAGCCTGGCTGGGTCCTTCTGGAGCCTCACAAAATGGCTCGGAGCCCCACTAGGTCCCCGGATGTGGATGCTGCCGAAGCTTGAGTGGACTTCTTCCCACAGTTGCTCTCAACTTGGATGGAAGACTGTGAACACATACACTCGAGCTTGACTCTAGGCCTGTGTGCTTCAGATGTGTCTTCTGGGACCCCACGTCCATCCAGCTGGGCTTCTGGGACCCCACTTCTATTCAGCTGGGCTTCTGAGACGAAATGTCCATTGAGCTGGGCTTCTGAGACCCCATTTCAATTCATCTGGGCTTCTGAGACCCCACGTCCATATTCCCCGAGGAAGTAATGTGTGTCCACATCTCTTGGACCTCAGAAGTCCACCCCGAGAGGGAAGGCTGATGGTCTAGGGAGAGGTTAAGGGGCTAATTTCCACGGTACAACCCTGTTTGGTGCAGCACACACCACACTGACTTTACTAGGCTCCTGGGGACCCTCTGACCATAGCCAGCCTTCCATGGTCCACTCAGGTTCTACTTGCACCCTGCAGTTTTATTTATTTATTTATTTATTTATTTGGTTTTTCGAGACAGGGTTTCTCTGTGGCTCAGGAGCCTGTCCTGGCACTAGCTCTGTAGACCAGGCTGGTCTCGAACTCACAGAGATCCGCCTGCCTCTGCCTCCCGAGTGCTGGGATTAAAGGCATGAGTGACACTCATTCCCTCAGCGAATGCCTTCCAGAAGGTGGAGCCTAGGCAGAGCATTCACAGAACTAGATGGTTCCTATTTGCTTAAGTGGCCCTTCTTATGTCTAGGATGTTCACAGGCAAGGGCCGCCTCAGTAGGGGCCCGCTTCTCCTCAAAGGGCCCATTTCTTGCCTCCTGAAGGGCTCACCTCTACTCTGAAAGTGTGGCATGGCCATCTCTCTTCCTGAAAGCTCACAAAGTGGTCCCCATCCCACCCCTAACCAGAATGTAATTGGTGAAAGGTGGAAGGGGGAATCCAGTCTGGCTATTGCAATGAGGCGACCCCCAACTTCCAGGTACCTCACAAAATAGCACCAGCTCCCCGGGGACACAGATGAGAATGCAGGGACCAACTTCTACAGAGTTCTCATCCTCACAAGCCACCCCCTTTTGGTGGAGGACCACTTGCAGGGATGCTGCTGGATCAGCGTCTGCATATCTGGACCTTGGCATCCATAGTCTACCCTCTGCTCTCATCTTGTCTCTGAAATGGACCTGGTTTTATGTATGCGAACAGTGGTTTCCATTAGCATTTCTGAAAGCAGGCATGGCCTTGGCAGATGGGAATGTAGGGGAAGCATCAAGGCTAAGGGAAATTGCTGTCTAGAAATGGTTAGATTAGTTGCGGACTGGAAGTTGTTAATTAGTAGATAATTTTCTCTGACAGAGAAATCAGAGCTTTGGGATTATGTAGGAGAAAATGCCTTCTGCCACCAAATTCAACAGACCAGTTTTGAGGCAGGTCACAGCTATCTGAAAAGGCCAAATAATGCTTCTTTGGTTTCTATCCTGGTTGCCACAAACTACCAAATGGAGATCAAGTAACACAGCATATCTCCAAGAACACTGGAAAGTCACTTCCTGCATACACAATTAGTGTGTCATGAAGACAGAAACAGTCATAAGAACAGGCCTTTGAGTAGTAGCACATGATCTAAACAATCTAGGAAAAAATTTTATAAATAAGATTGAAAGGAAGGGTGCAAAATGTGGCCCTAAGGGGTGAAGGAAAAAATATAAGAATTCAGGACAAGATAATGCAATGGGTAAAGGCCCTTGCTGCCAAGCTGGGTGACCTGAGTTAAATCCTCAGAGCCTGCTTGGTAGAAGAAAACAGACTCTTATAAGCTGTCCTCTGACATGGGTTCTATGGCCCACATTTTACCTGTATATGCACAATAAATAAATTAATGTAAAACTGCAAAGAAAAGGGTGCCATGTATAACTAGGAGTGGTGTGGTTGGCAATTTTCTATGGAATTACTGGCATGTAACTCTCTTGCATGAACAAAGAACTGAACAATAGGGAAAGACAGCAAATTATAGTCATGGAGAAAAGGAAAGGAACAGCCTTATTCCTTTAGGATAGGTGAAGCCTAAGGCTTGAAGTCTGTTAAACAGGTGCTGGCTTGGGTATTTTATTTGCTCCCTTGGTGCTTCCCTTTCCCCCACTAGCCCTGCTTATATATATGCCCCTGTGCATTCCAGATATTTCTCAGCATCTTCTGAGAAAAATAAGCCACCATCCCAGGGAGCCTACCTTTGCCACCCCACCCCCGCCTGCTTACATTCCTTTAAGTTCCCTTCAACACAGACTGTTACAAAAATCTACAATTGGTCAAAATTCAGATAGAAACTTACTGTGGAGTGCCCAACTCTAAAAAATACATCTAAAATACAACCCTACAACAAAAGCTCAGTTAACATCATGGAAGAGGGGGTAAAAAGATTGTAAGAGTCAGAGGACCAGGATTTCTACTTTGAGATAGCATTTTATGTAAGATTAGCACAATGACAACATGGGGAAATCTCAGAAGGCTCCATACTTAGATTAAAAACTATAGGCAACCAAAGACTTCTGAGAGAGGAAGATTTAGTCTTCTCCATGGACAAGAACCCATGATAGGTTCTCTAATCCCAAGTGGTAAGCCCTAAACACAAATACATATGAAAAACATTAAAAGAACTCAGAATATTGTATTTAAATGTGGATATATATAATTATAAATATATAAAAATATTTATATTCATTATATAATTATTTATATATTTATATAAGTTATATATAATTAAAATTCAAGAAGAAATTCACCTTCTACCACAGCTAAAGCACTACAACTGTGTAAATGGTTTTCAAATACACAGTAGTGCTGGGAGAAAGAAGCCGAGTCAGAGTCGCCATGATTCTCCCACTCCAGACAGACGCAGGTTAAGATATTCCCTGATAAGCCACCTCGTGGGCTACACAGATTATTAGAAATGGGTTAGAGCATATGTAAAAGCTAGCCAATAGGAGGTTAGAACGAATGGGACAAGTGGTCTTTAAAAGAATACAGTTTCCATGTAATTATTTCGGGTATAAAGCTATCAGTGTGGGTGGGCGGCCGGATTCCAGGAATGTAGCCCGCCGCTCCTTATCACTACACAGTAGGATATATCAGTTGGACTTATTTTATTTGTGTCTAGTTAAACAGATAGAAACTTTCCTTAAGATAGGTTTCAATGAAACCAGATTACAAGGACAATACCAATACATGGAAGGGGGAAATTTCCACCAGATCCAGATCCATATCCATAGACAAAGAACTATAGACAACTAAGGAATGAGGACAATGGGAGAGTTACCATTCTTCAGGGATTAGCCCCCAATTGATTATGCAATAAGAAGTCAGTCAGCCTAAAAACATATACATGTAAGCAACACTAAATGGACTTATATGGTTTTGTTTGTTTATTTATTTGTGTATATGTAACAATTTGTGTGTAGTAATAGTAACAATCAAAGAAAAAGGGGCCACAAATTTGAGAGGGAACAATGGGGTTGGAGAAAGTAAAGGCACAGAAAGAAAGGAAAGAAGCAGAAGTGACTAGTTATTCTGTCTTGACCCAAAGAACAAAATAATTTGTTGGCAAGTCAAGGTGTACATGGAAATTCAAAGTACCAATGAGGATGTGGCCATGTAATCAAACAACACTGCTTAGAAAAATTCTACCATCAATTAATCAGATGAGTATGTCCATCTCATTCTACTTGGGCACACAACATGACTTAGGGGACAAGCTGATTAGATTTTAGGGAAATGAGTTATTTATCAGGATCTCTATGAAAATCAGAGGAGTGGTTGGAAGAAACCAATGCAAGAATAAGATAGGGGTGGGATGGGGGACAAGTATAAGGTATAAACAAAGCTAAACCACTTTGCCTAAGATTATATATATATATATATATATATATATATATATATATATATTCATCCTAATACCCAAGATTGGCTGGTCCTTGAGCTAAACAGAGAGAATAGTAACAACCATTCCCAATCTTGAGGATTGAGAGAGGCAAAGGTGCTTGTGCTTTTCAGCTCATATATGTCCCATGGCAAGATATGTCTCATCATATAGGGCTCTTTTTCTGAGAATTTACATCATATCTTAGAATAGAAAAGAGAAGAACTTGGGCCTTCCTACCTATCTATCTGCTTACCACATATACTTGGCCTGACCTCCCTCTCCAGACTGACTATGAACCATCTTAGTGACATGACAAACAAAGAGAATGATGACTTCAACAGATGCCTTCTGAGAATCTAGAACTTATAGTCACTATTTATTGGGTGTTCCTACTGGAACCAACACTCTGACTTGCTAGGACAGGGACTTGTGGTCTGCTGTTCAGAACATTCCTGATGGACTTCTTATAGCATCATGGCTAGTCAGAGTGTAGAAGAGAATTGTGGAATCAATGTGAGCCCAGTTGTTAATCAAGAGCCTGAAAACGAGGCTCTTGATAGATATAATTCTTCACATGATTCAGAAGCAGATTCAAAAGAGGGTCTGGTGAGACATGATGATCAAGATGTCATACAAGATCAAGCCTATGTAGAGATCCCACTACCTGAAGACCAAAGCCAACCTATAGCCAGTGAGGAAGATAATACCAATCTTTTCAGTCTGCCCTTCCCCATGAAGCTTTGGTCCATTGTGCAGAATGAGGCATTCAAGTCAGTGAAGTGGACTAAGGAAGGAGACACCATAATGATTGAGGTAGACCTTTTCCAGAAAGAGGTCCTTCATCTAAAGGGGGCAAAGAAGATTTTTGAAACAGACAGTTTGAAGAATTTTATTCGGCAGCTCAACATGCATGGATTCAGAAAGATTTACCCTGAGACATCTGTGGCTTTCTCTGAAGAGTACAAGAGAATAATGGTAATGTACAAAGTATTTTTGTCCTAATTTAACAACAGAAGCATACATGTATCTCCTCCAATCCATGCCATATATGATGTCAGTTCTATTTTAGCAGGAGGGTCACTAAAATGTCAAAAAAGTAGATTTTGAATGTAATGGCTTTGTTCTTAAATTACATAAGGCCCACCTAAAAGTATTCAAACAAGAAGAATAGCTATGAAAAGCCATATAGTAGTGCATGCACGTATACCAGTGTGTGTGTGTGTATGTATGTATGTGTGATCATCTTAACTTACGTATTGTTTAAGGATCATTGGGTTTTTTTTTTGTTGTTGTTGTTGTTGTTTTTTTTCGAGACAGGGTTTCTCTGTGGCTTTGGAGCCTGTCCTGGAACTAGCTCTTGTAGACCAGGCTGGTCTCGAACTCACAGAGATCCGCCTGCCTCTGCCTCCCAAGTGCTGGGATTAAAGGCCCAACTCGTTATTTTTTAATGACAAACTAGGACAATGTGACTGGTGGTGAAGAGGGTTATGGGGATCAACACATATTTCATCTTAGGATAGCTAAACTGTTCATTTTGTTTCAGATGTACCGTCACTTCAACTTTCAGAGAGATAAGCCTGGACTTGTTGAGTATATCTGGGGCAAAGAAGACCTAAAAAATCTTGCCCACCTAGCTCTCTGTGTACCCATTCCACTTAGATCTTCTCAAGAGCCAACTTCAAAAAAGAAGAAGTCACCTACTAAATATTCTCCACGATTCTATCGCAAACCTGAGGAAGACGGTGAAGATGCAAAGAAGAAAAGCTCCAATGACCAGGCACACAAAGGAAATCAAGGCTTTGTATTCTCTGCTGTGTGGGCTATGAAATTTATTCCTCCATGTTCACTAGAAATGCAGCTTCCGGGGGAGTCAAGTAACCCAATTGCAGATGATACCTCAGGCACTATTATATGTGGGCCTCCAACTGCTCCTGGAATTCAAGGCACAGAAGAAAATCCAAGTGCTAGTTCATCAGATCAACCCATTTTAAGTTCTATGATGTGTCTGTACAACAGTTCTTGTTCTGCCCTATTGTCTACCCTCTTAGGAAGGCCAACAAACGAATCTCCCAATGAAGAGCAGGAGGGATCCTCAGATTACAAGTGTGTAATCTGTGAGCCCATAAAGAATAGTCCTCGCTTATGAACTCGCAGGCCCCTGAAGACCAGAAGAAAAATTCTTACAAGAATATATCAAATTCATGTATCAAAAGCATAAATATCATGATGGTAAATAAATAATCTAAATCAGAGTCCAGAGTCTGTATCATATCTGACCCTCTGTACCATCCTGTATGCTTGGCTTCCCCAATCTTGGATTCACTTTATCTTTTCAGGAGAACCAGCAATACTTTCAGGATCTCAGCAAAGCATTCTTCCCAGGAGGGTGGAAAACAAGCCTGGAAATATATGCTCCCCTGGCACTTGCTTATTGGCTACTAGCTACACCTCACAATGCTCAGGGGTCTGTAATTAGGAGATTCCATTGTCTTGTGTCTGCACCCCCAACAGAGGTCATCAGGAAATTTCTGAGCAAGACCTGAGGGTTACTATCAAGCATCCATTAGCCCTGTATGAGCATGCCTTAAACTGGCTGCCCATCTGCTAAGGAGTGAGCACTACTATGCCCTGGTCCCTGGGATACAGACCATTCCTCTCAGCACATGGGGATGGGAAACTACCTGACACAAAAGGAAGACAGACATTAGAAACTTTGCAACAGAACCTGCAAAATGTTGCTACAAAATGTCCCCCACTTATCCTTTCTTAATCAACCTCAAAGAGTCAGAGCCAGATTTAGGACATTTAAGATAAGAAATGGCTGGGTGAGAGCCACCATTCCTTGCCTGGAGGAACCTCTCCAGAGAGCTCTTGCACCGTGGGAGGTGGGAGGACCCGACATTGTTGTGCTTCTCTATTGATTACCCTCTTCATCACAGATTTTCCAGGGCATTGGTGTCAACTCAGTGCCTGGCCCCAGGCTTGCTACCTGGTCCCCAGGATGCTGTGCATGAACTTCCTGGGTTTTGACAGAAACAACACCATGGGAAAGTACATGGGGCCCCAGGACACTAAACACCATTTATGTGCAATCCAGGCAACAGCAGGCAACCAATTTAAGAGTCTTTTCCTGGTAGTTTTCCATTTCCCTGAAGGCCAAGGAACTAAGGCCACAGAAGCACAGTGAGAGAGGAAAGTCCTCACTGACGTCCAATTCATGAGAGCATAGCAGTCTGGGTGGATCTGGGGACAGTCCGTAGTGTGTCTTTCTCACTCAGCAAGCCATTTGTGGCTCAATGTTGCTTTGACTTTAGAGTCTGCACTGTGATGGTGAGTTGGTGAGTTGATGAGGTGTTATTTAGCTGCCTTCTCAGCACTGTTACACCCCACCCTCAGAGCCCATAGTGGTCACACCCTCCTCTGCAAGGGATTGAGCTCTAGAAACCATGTCAGTCACTTGGTATCCATGCTGCCTGTCACAAGCATTGCCATTTGCACACAATCAGGCACACAGAGTGCAATGCTACAGACTCTTTCCTGACATTGGCTCTCAGATTATAAATAGGACCAGAGAACTAGAGTGGAGCAGTAACTACCTGAGTCTGAGGAACCTTGTCCTATTTACCCCATCCCTGTTCCTCTGGTGAGCCTAAAGACAGAGTGCTGTTTCAGGAAGGTTCAGCATATATCCTCCAGTTCACACCAAAACAGAAATGCCAGTTTACAGAGTGGCATCCTACGGTCTCTTCTCTAATGTGTCAGCACCATGTTCTACATACCTTCATGAAGCACCTGTCACTGCTCTGTCAAGTCTGTACTCTTGCCAAGGCGAGGCCTTAATTTCCTTGATGTCATTCACAGCATGTTCTGAAGATGGACACTATAAAGAAATACCACACTAGCTTATAATAGAGTATAATAAAAGGTTATTTATTTAGGGGTAGACCCGCAGATCACAGTCTTCTGCACGAACGGGGAAAAGGAACTGAATCCAGCAGCTGGAAGAGAGAGAGAGAGTGAGCTCACACTTTACCTTGGCATTTATATTATAAGAGACCACACCCAAGTGGGCTGGTATCTTAAAAGCTATTGCCTGAAGGAGCTTCCACAGCACCATTCTTCTATACCCTTTTTTCATAGTGTTCATTGTGATTGCTGATGGTACATTTCTGGTAGGTACTGAGCATAGAACAGAAACACTAGTCACAGTTTGACCCATTATAAGACAAACAACATAAAATTGCTGGAAGGAGGGGCAAGTAAACCTTATCTTTCTCAGATACTTTCTCAGGCTCCAAATAGAGAAAGATATCACAACCCAGCCCTTCAGTTTCAGAGCCATTTTCCATGTTACCTGAAACTCTATTGAACTTGGCCTACTGCCCCTCCTTTTCAAAGGTCAATGGTTACCTACCTGTTCAGTGACAAATTCAATGCTAAGGACTGTGATTGAGTTAACTGGTATCAGTCTGTGGAATTTTCGAGAACCTCTCAGAATAGGATAGATTTGTAGAGAAAGTTATCAAGAGTACAATGTGTTGTCAGTGCTGAAGGAGGTCACCATTCCCTAAGGAATACACAGGAGGGAGGGCCCCCTAGGCCTAGTTAGGTTTTTTTTTAAGCTGAGTAAGTTGGTATTTACTATAGAGGGACATTCTTGGATCATACTTGTCTATGTCACTGCCACCAATACTCTTAGCTCACCAGCAGAGATATAAAAGCATACTCCTTGAGGAACATAACTTGTTTCTGTTCATCATGGCCAGGGGAAGTTTCTTGCTTATCTGGCTCAAGGACCACAAGAGACAACAATCAGTGGATCAGAAAATACATTTAGTTAGTAGACTGAACTATTATACAATGTAGGCAGGATCTAACAGGCAAAAGATTACATCTTCCCAGATTAATGACATCTCTTCCAATTTAGTTTCAGGCAAGGGTTTGGGTGTATTGAATCCCACCATCCTTCATGTAATTAGCAAACCACACACAGCATGGTATCACAGATCACAGACCTTCATCCCTCACAGTCTTGTGTCTTGGAGAGTTTACAACCTAAGCGCAAAGAGAGCCTGGTTCAAGTAGAGAAAGGTCCAGGCTTTCTACCTGTGTACATCCATGCTTAGAAGGAGAAAGGCCATGATAGGCTGGCAGGAAGCTTGGGTTGGCAAGGGTGGCCTCTGACCAGTCATCCATGGATATTGGGTTACACAATAGTAAGAACTAAAGCAAGAGGCAGGTTTATGGGGGATCAAGCTCTCTTTGGTCATAGACAGCACAGTCTTCCACCTTCAAGATTCCCAGTCAGATTTTCAATATAAGGATAGATGTCTCTCACACCTAGGTAAGGGATGTTCAGAGCTATGGATGAGAATATATGGCCAAGTTCAGTCCACATGGTACCAGTGTTGATTTGGATTTTTGAGGCTACTCCCCAGTTGACTGCAATTCCCATGCTTAATCTCCAAGGCTTTTGTTCAAATTCTGACATCTCTTAGACAAGAGGTATAAACTGACATACAGCCACACCTGCACCTACACATAAGTTCATACTCACCACAGCATGTATGAAGCCAATCAGGCCTAGACCCACCACTTCTGCATCAAGGACTGGGAAGTCATGTATGTAACCATGCACTAATCTGGGTTGGCCACTAGAAGACACTGTTGAACTCATCAGAATCTGGGGAGCTCTGATTAATCAATGCTAGAGCAAGGTCTCTGGCACAGAACCAGGAAGCAGATAGAATTGAGAAAAAAATAAGAGGACTAACTGGTTAGAGTGAGGCCATGCAACAGTTGGACTTAGAGTATTGAGGCCTTGGTGAAAGACCTGGAAAAGAGGAAAGGAAAGTTGTGAGCCTTAAGAAATGAGCTGGGAGGTGGGGCAATGGAAGGAGCTAGGCAGGCCAATGAGTGCTCAGAACAGTTGGAGTCCTATAGGAGTAATAGCCCCGCAAAGTTTGTTGAGGTAAAATAAAGGTGGGTCTCTGAGTAATGACATAAAAACATGGGGTGGGGAACTGACACTTGTTTTCTGAGTTTCTGTCCTGCCTGGTCCCACAGTCATTCAATCCCAAAGAAATCACACAGAGGTCTATATTAGTTATAAACTGATTGGTCTAGTAGCTCAGATTTCTTATTAAGTCTTATAACTTGTATTAGCCCATTATTCTTGTCTATGTTAGCCAAACGGCTCAGTACCATTTTCAGTGGGTCAGTCATATCTTGCTTGCACTGTGTTTAGATCACAACGACAGAATGTGCTTCCTTCTTCCCAAAATTATCATTGTCCCACCTCTACTTCCTGCATGGTCATCCTGCCTATACTTCCTGACTAGATACTGGCCAATCAGCATTTATTTAAAATATAAGTGACAGGGTACAGACCATTTTCTCACAGCACTTCGTTCCCCCACTTTAAAAAAAAAGAACAAGAACTCTGAATCTAATATTCTTTGTATAGCTTTTCTCTTAACAATTATGCATAATAACTTGTAACCAACATTCTAAACAAAGGAAAATATCCATAGTCCATTTTTTGGGATGGACTAGCTGTGTGCCTAGAGATGGGGTACTGTGCATGTCTCTCAGAGGCAGTGAGAAGCTCTGCCATGCTGGACTGTGTTGAGCAACTGTGCTGAGTGAGCAGGCAGTACTGTATATATCATAGTAATGGCACTACTTAAGTTTTAGACTGGGCAGGGCAAGCAGGAAGTACCATATTTGACCTAGTAATGTCACAACCTAGATTCTTAAGCACTTAGCATTTTAAGAAGTGCTTCTGGTCAGAAAATAATTATAAATTGCAATAAAGACAAACCCAGATAAAAAGATATATAAATGGGTCACAGTGTTAGATAAATGTATGTAGGTTTGAAAGAGAAGAAAAAGAGTTTAGAGAGTTGGAAAAGAAGCAAATGGTTTTTTAAAAATGGGATAAAGTCTTTAAAGAAACAGAGTACAGATAGTCATAGATTAAAAGGAGTAAGGAAAAATAAGCCACATAAATATGGAAAATTCACAGAGAGTCTGGATTAAGTATATTATTGTGTTATCTTTAAATTATTTGACTGTAAATAACCTAACTACAGAGAGACATTTTATTGTATGGGCTGCTAAGCTAAACCAGCATGTATCTTATAAAGGATTCATGACTTTCAAATTTAGGTCTAAAATTATTTTGCTTTGGAAAAGAGGTTCTTCTTTTGTTTTCTCAGAGGATAAGAAAGTAGGGATTGCTTCCAGACTGGTGTGGTTTCATGGAATAAGACCTCCTGAAAGGTTGCCTTGAACACTCCTCAAAAATTACTTTGCCCAACTGCTGACTGCGATGAAACTAGTACACAGGATACATCATAAAAGACCAGTTTAACAGTGCCCCCAGTCAGCAAGAAGCAGTATGGACAAAACTACGCCCATATTTCCAAATATTGCTTATAGATGTTTGTTTACATTTAAAGGTGGATATGCTATAGAGATGAATAATTTGCATTGGTATGGATCTTGGTTTATTGATATAAATTAAGGTAAATTTTGTTATACTGTATATGTATATTTCTTCCCTTGATTAAGGTATTGTGTTTGTGTAGTTTTTTAAAAATGCAATGTATAATTAAGAAATATAAGTTAATATATAATCATCTATAATAGTCAAGTTTGTAGTCATGTTAGTTAGATTTTCTAGATGTATAGAAATATATTTCAGTCAGTTAGGTTTTCTTCGGATCTTTCAGAGACCTTCTGAATATGGCATTTAAATGTTTTAAAAATTTAGGACTTTTCATGACAGTGAGACACATCTGTTACTGGAAGCACCAAGCTACTTCAAGAGGTAGATGGGCACTAGTTAGCCATTTGGGCAAGAAATTGTTCCTGCCTGGACTGCTTAACTAAACATGTAGAACCCACAAAGAAATGACTGCTGAACTTGCCTAAAGGTGAGACGATCCTTCGGGGTTCCTGATTCATAAAAGACTCTATTAAACATTCTGCAGGATACAAAAACAGTGACTGCCAAACTGCAATCTAGAACTGTCTTTGAAATTTCCTCCTTTGTGGAAATGTCTGCTGGATAATATGGGCCTGTAGGCTGAAGATGGATGCCCCAATGGTACAGAAGAACTTTGGGTGACTTTCCAGGTAGCAAGATGTCTCTGTCATTTCTAGAATTTTGGAAGTTGCTTACAATACACTTTCTGTTTACTTAGTCTTTGATGGAGTTGAGGAATAGATAGTTATTATTACAGTTTTCCTTAGTTACGATAAAGGATAAAGTAGATATAAATATTGTAACTATAATTCTTGCTAGAATTTTACTATGTTAAAGCCTTAATTTTTGTTTAAATAGAAAAGGGGAAATAGTGTGGGAGGTCCTTCTGTCTATGTATTGCTTTCCTTGGTTAATGAATAGAGAAATAGGCCTGTTGATAGGGCAGAACTTAGGTAGGTGATGAAAACTGGACTGAATGCTGGGAGAAGGAACAGTGGAGTCAGAGACATTATGGAACTGACACCAGAGTCAGACATGCCAGAACTTTGCTGGTAGGCCATGATACACAGATTAATGGATATGGGTTAAATTTAGATGTAAGAGTTAGTCAATAAGAAGTTAGAGCTAATGGGCCAATCAGTGTTTTAATTAATACAGTTTCCATGTGATTATTTCTGGGCTAAGCCAGCCCAGTGGCTGGAAACTGGGCAGCAGGGTGAACAAACAGCTTTCTCCTGCAACTGACACTGACAGTGGTAGGCAGAGAGATAGGAATAGCAAAGCTAGGATGTGACTGGGACTGAGGGTACTAAAGTAGAATTGAAAGAGCTGAGGAACTAATAGAACTGTGCTCTGACTTCTGAGGTAAGAATTGGAGTCACAGCTGTGAATCCTGACCTAGGTAGGTAGACACATAGAGTACCAAACTAGAGTTGGAGCTGTAGTGGTGTGGTAGGATTTGAAGGTAGCATTATGAATACTGACCTAGTAGGACTGTGTGCTGAGGTAGAAGTTGGCAGGAGTTCTCAGGGCTTCCAAATGAGGAAAAGCAAAGCTGTTAGTGACAGAGTAGGGTGGCCCTGAGAGAAGTTCAGGAGAGAGCTATTTATCTTAAGGTATTTGGAGTTGGGTTGCAGAAAAAGGAAGAGATTTAGAATGTTTGAGCAAAGGTAGGATTGTGGGTAGACCATGTGTATTTTTGTATAAACAGGGACAGGGCTGTGGGAAGCATGGCAGGATGGAGGTTTCTTAGATGACTCAAAGAGGCGGGTGGAGTAGCTGGGTCAAATTGGAGGAGGCTTCATATTGGGGAAGGATGCTTGTTCATTTTCCGGGTGTGCATACTCCCAAAATAATCACTCAGAAACTATATTAATTAAAATTCTGCTTGGCCAAAAGCTTAAGCATATTGCTAGCTAGCTCTTATATCTGTGGTTAACCCATTTCTATTATTTTATATTTTACCATGGAGTCCTGTGGCCTACCAGCAAGGTTTCAGCTGGCAGTTTGTGTCTTTCTCCTCTGAAGGCTCCATGACATATTCCTGACTTCTTTTTCCCAGCATTCAATTTAGTTCCCCACATCCTAGCTCTTTTCTATGCTGCTATAGCCTCAAAGCAATTTCTTTATTCATTAACCAATAAAAGCAACACATTTACAGAAGGACTTCCTTCATTATATTCCCTTTTCTGTCTAAATAAAAAGGAAGGTTTGGACTTTAACATAGTAAAATTAGATATAACAAAACAGGTATTAAGCAAGAATCACAGTTACAATATTTATATCTACTTTATCTTTCAGCATAACTAAGAAAAACTATAATTATTACTATCTATTCTTCAACTCCATTAAAGACTCCAGAAGGATATAATATCACCTAAGTAAACAGGAAGTGCATTGTAAGCAACTTCCAAAACTCTAGAATTGACAGGGACATCTCGCTGCCTGGATAGTCACCCAAAGTTCTTCTGTAACATTGGGGTATCCATCTTCAGCCTGCAGGCCCATAGTATCCATCAGACTTTTCTATGAAGCAAAAAATTTCAAAGACATTTTCACCTATATTGGCAGTTTGTTAGTAACTTTCTTCTGTGTCCTGCAGAATGTCTGGCAGACTCTTTCATGAAGCAGGAACTTCGAAGAATTGTCTCACCTGAAGGTATGTTCAGCAGTCATTTCTCTGTGGGTCCTGTATGTCCATTTCATACAGCATAAAATCAAGCAGTCCAGGCAAGAGCAGTTTCTTATACAAATGACTAAAAAATTCCATAAGGAGCCTCTTTGATGCCCCAACATCTTCTTGAAGTAATTAGTGCTGCCAGAAACAGATGTGTCTTGTTGTCATGAAAAATCTAAGTTCTTAAAACATTTTAATTTCCAATTCTGTAGTCTTTGAAAGATTTGAAGAATACCTAACTAACTGAAATATATCTCTATATATCTAAAAAACTAACATGACAACAAGCTTGACTATTATAGATGATTTTCTATTAACCTATAATTTTAATTATATATTAATTTTTTTCTTTCTTTTTTAAAATTTTTTCTCTGCTCCACTCCCTGCCTCTCCCCTCCCCCTTCACTCTTCCCCCAAGGTCCCCATGCTCCCAATTTACTCAGATCTTCTCTTTTTCAACTTTCTACTTCCCATGTAGATTAGATCTATGTAAATCTCTCTTAGTGTCCTCAAGGTTGTCTAAATTCTCTGGGATTGTGGATTGTAGCCTGGTTTTCTTTGATTTATGTTTAAAAATGACCTATGAGTGAGTACATGTGATAACTGTCTTTCTGGGTCTGGGTTGTCTCACTCAAAATAATGTTTTCTAGCTCCATCCATTTGCCTGTAAAATTCAAGATGTTATTGATTTTTTTCTGCTGTGTAGTACTCCATTGTGTAAATGTACCACATTTTCCTTATCCATTCATCAATTGAGGGTCATTTAGGTTGTTTCAAGGTTCTGGCTATGACAAACAAAGCTGCTATGAACATAGTTGGGCACATGTCCTTGTGGCACAATTGAGCATCCTTTGGATATATAACCAAAAGTGGTATTATTGGGTCTTGTGGAAGGTTATTTCCTAATTGTCTGAGAAATTGCCACACTGATATCCAAAGGGGTTGTACCTGCTTGCATTCCCACCAGCAATGCAGAAGTGTTCCCTTTACCCCACAACCTCTCCAGCATAAGCTGTCATCAGTGTTTTCGGTCTTGGCCATTCTTTCAGGTGTAAGATGAAATTTCAGAGTTGTTTTGATTTGCATTTCTCTGATGACTAAGGATGGTGAACATTTCCTTAAGTGTCTTTTAGCCATTTTAGATTCCTCTGTTGAGAGTTCTCTGTTTAAGTCTGTACTCCATTTTTTAAATTGGGTTATTTGTTCTTTTGATGATGAATTTATTGAATTCTTTGTATATTTTGGAGATCAGACTTCTGTCTGATGTGGGGTTAGTGAAGATCTTTTCCCATTTTGTAGGGTGTCATTTTGTCTTGTTTACTGTGTCCTTTGCTTTACAGAAGCTTTTCAGTTTCATGAGGTCCCATTTATTAATTGTTTCTCTCAGTGTCTGTACTGCTGGGGTTATACTTAGGAAGTCGTTCCCTGTGCCAACGCATTCAAGTGTACTTCCCACTTTCTCTTCTATAAGGTTCAGTGTGGCTGGCTTTATGTTAAGGTCTTTGATCCATTAGGAGTTGAGTTTTGTGCATGGTGATAGATATGGGTCTATTTTCATTATTCTACATGTTGATATCCAGTTATGCCAGCACCACTTGTTAAATATGCTTTCTGTTTTTTTTTTTTTCTGTTTGATATTTTTTGCTACCTTGTCAAAAATCAGTTGTTCAAAAATGTGTGGATTGATATCCAGGTCTTTTGTTCAGTTTCACTGGTCCTCCTTTTTGTTCTTATGCCAATACCAGGCTGTGTCCCCAGCACCCCAGCCGCCTGCTAGCTTATGCCCGAAATAACAACACACAAACTGTATTCATTTAAACACTGCTTGGCCCATTTCTATCTAGCCTCTTCTCGGCTAACTCTCGCACCTGGACTAGCCCATTTCTAATAATTGTTTGTAAGCACCCCAAGGTGCGCTTACCAGGAAGATTCTAGCCTACGTCCATCCTGGGTCGGAGCTGCCTGGGAGAGCAGAGCCTGGCATCTCTGCTCCAGAGAGCAGAGCTGTCAAGTCTACCCAGGAGAGCTGAGCATGGCGTCTCTGCTCCAGAGAGCAGAGCTGTTGGGTCTGACCTCACTTCCTCTTCCTCCCAGAATTCTATTCTGTTTACTCCACCCACCTATGTTCTAACCAATAAAATGGGCCAAGCCAGTTTCTTTATTAGCCAATGACCTTCCTCCATCATTCAGTTCTGTAGCTCTGTAGTAGAGTTTGAAGACAGAGATTGTGATGCTCCAGAAGTTCTTTTATTGTTCAGGATAGTTTTGGCTATTCCGGGTTTTTTGCTTTTCCATATGAACTTAAGTACTATTCTTTCGAGGTCTTTGAAGAATTTTGTTGGGATTTTGATGGGCATTGCATTGAATCTGTAGATTGCTTTTGGTAAGATTGCCATTTTTACTATGTTAATTCTGCCTACCCAAGAGCATGGGGGATCTTTCCACTTTCTGGTGTCTTCTACAATTTCTTTCTTCAAAAATTTAAAGTTCTTGTCACACAAGTCTTCCACTTGTTTGGTTAGAGTTACTCTGAGATATTTTATGCTATTTGTGGCCATTGTGAAGTGTGTTGCTTCTATGATTTCTTCCCCAGCCCTTTTATCATCTGTGTAAAGTAGGGATACTGATTTTTTTGAGTTAATCTTGTATCCTGCTACATCACTGAAAATGTTTATGAGTTGTAGAAGTTCCTTGGTAGAATTTTTGGGATTACTTATGTAAGCTATCATATCATCAGCAAACAGTGAAAGTTTGCCTTCTTATTTTCCAGTTTGTATCTCCTTGAGCTCCTTTTTTTGTCTCATTGCTCTAGTTAGGACCTCAATAACTATATATGGAGAGAATGGACAACCTTGTCTTTTTCCTGATTTCAGTGGAATCTCTGGGAGTTTCTTTCCATTTAGTTTGATGTTGGCTGTTGGCTTGCTGTTTATTACCTTAATTATGTTTAGGTATGTTCCTTTTATCCCTACTCTCTCCAAGACCTTTATCATGAAGGGATTTTGTGTTTTGTCAAGATCTTTTTCAGCATCTAATGAGATGATCATGTGGTTTTTATTTTTAAGCTTGTTTAAACGGTGCATTATGTTTACAGATTTTCGTTATGTTAAACCATCCCTACATCTTGGTGATGAAGCTGACTTGATCATGGTGGATGATGTTTCTGATGTGCTCCTGGATTCAATTTGCCAGCATTTTATTTAGTAGTTTTGCATCAATGTTCATGAGTGATATTGGTCTGTAAGTCTCTTTCTTAGTAATGTCTTTCTGTGGTTTGTGTGTCAGGGTAATTGTAGCCTCATAAAAAGAGTTTGGCAATGTTCCTTCTATTTCTATTGTGTGGAATAATTTGAGGAATATTGATATTAGTTCTTCTTTGAAAGTCTTGTAGAATTCTGAGCTGAAACCATCTGGCCTGGGCTTTTTTTTTTTTTTGGTTGGGAGACTTTTGATGACTGTATCTATTTCTTCAGCAGTTATAGTTCTGTTTAATTTACTTATCTGGTCTTGATTTAATTTTGGTAAGTGATATTTATCGAGAAAGTTGTCCATTTCCTTTAAGTTTTCTAATTTTGTGGAGTACATATTTACAAATAAATATGACCTGATGATTCTCTGTATTTCCTACATGTCTGTGGTTGTGTCTCCCTTTTCATTTCTGATTTTGTTAATTTGGATATTGTCTCTCTGCCTTTTGGTTAGTTTGGATAAAGGTTTGTCTATTTTGTTGATTTTCTCGAAGAATCAGCTCTTTGTCTTATTGATTTTTGTATTGTTTTCTTTGTTTCTATTTTGTTGATTTCAACCCTCTCTTTGGTTATTTCCTGCCATCTAGGTGAGTTTGCTTCTTTTTGTTCTAAAGTTTTCAAATGTTCTGTAAATTCCCTAGTGTAGGATTTTTCCTGCTTCTTTATGTAGGCACTTAGTGCTATGAATTTTCCTCTTAACACTGCTTTCATTGTGTCCTATAAGTTTGGGTATGTTGTGTGATCATTTTCATTGAATTTTAGGAAGTTTTAATTTCTCCTTTTATTTCTTCCTTGACACACTGATGATTCAGGTGAGCATTGTTTAATTTCCATGTGTTTGTGGGTTTTCTGGAATTAGTATTGCTGTTGATTTCTAGTTTTATACCATGGTGATCTAATAAGGTACATTGGGTTATTTCATTTTTTTTGTATTTGTTGAGGTTTGTTTTGTTACTGAGTATGTGGTCAATTTTTGAGAAGGTTCTCTGAGGTGCTGAGAAGAAGGTATATTCTTTTCTGTTTCGATGGAATATTCTAAAGATGTCTGTTAAGTCCATTTGAGTCATAAAATCTGTTAGTTCTCTTATTTTTCTGTTTTTTTTGTCTGATTGACCTATCCAGTGGTGAGAGGGGAGTGTTGAATTCTCCCACTATTAGTATGTGGGGTTTAATGTATGTTTTAAGCTTTAGAAGCGTTTCTTTCACATATGAGGGTGCCCTTGTATTTGGAACATAGATGTTCAGTATTGAAATTTCCTCTTGATGGCTTTTTCCTGTGATTAGTATGAAATGACCTTCTTTGTCTCTTTTGACTGATTTTAGCTTGAAGTCTATTTTGTTATATATTAGGATAGCCACACCCACTGTTTCTTATGTTCATTTGATTGTTATCTTTTTCCCAACCCTTTACTCTGAGACGATGTCTGTCTTTGAGGTTGAGATGTATTTCTTGTATGCAGAAGAAGGATGGATTCTGTTTTTGTATCTAATCTGTTAGTCTGTGTCTTTTTATCAGTGAGTTGAGTCCATTTACATTAAGGGATATTAAAGACCAGTGATTGCTATCTCCTGTTAATTTAGTTTTCATCGTTGGTGATGATAATTTGTGCATTTTTGTTTGGGATTTGCTGTTATGAGACCATCAATTGTCCGTGTTTTTGTTGGTGTAGCGAACTTCCTTGTGTTGGAGTTTTCCTTCTAGTATTTTGTGTAGGGCTAGGTCTGTGGCTAGGTATTGGTGAAATCTATTCATCTTTTCCTCTAATAGGTGTGATTGGGGCTGTCCAAGATTCTGTTGAATAATATTCAAGGTGCCAGTGAATCCAAAGCTCAGATGGTTGTTCCTCCTGGTACATTCAGTGTCATGGTTCTAGTTACCCCATAAGTTACACAGTGTTCCTGAAGATAGCTCAGCGCTCCTGTGCCTTGCTCTGCTCACTTACAGTTTGCTGTCTCAGGCCTACTTTCTATATTACATTTTAAATGAGCTGCACAAACACAATACCTTAATCAAGAGCAGAAATATATGAGTAACAAAATTGACCTTAAATTTGTATCAGTAGAACAAGATCCATATCAATGCAAAGCATTCATCTTTATATCATATCCCCCTTTAAATGTAAACAATCATTTATAAGCAATCACTTAGGGGATTTGGACATAGTTCTTTCCAAACTGCTTCCTGCTTTTTGTAAGCAAAGTAATTTTAGGGGGTGTTCATGGCAACCTTTGGGTGGGGAGTTCTTGGTCAATCAAAGCACATTAGTCTGGAAGAGACCTCCAACTTCACTGTGAATTAAATATGGGGTGATCAGAGGCAGGTTAAGAGAGCACCTTCTGTGGCAGAAGCTCTGTCATGCTTAGGAAGCAGGAGTAGAGGTGTGGGTGTGTAAAAGGAAGGACCGCTTGTTGGTTCCCACCCACCTGGCTAGCTCACACATGAAATAATCACATAGGAACTGTATTAATTAAATCACTGCTTGGCGCATTAGCTCTAACTTCTTATTGGCTAACTCTTACATCTTAATTTAACCCATTTCTACTAATCTGTGTACCACCACATGGTTGTGGCTTACCGGCAAGGTTCTGCTTCTGACTCTGGTGGCAGATCCATGGCATCTCTCAGACTCTGCTTTCTTCCTCCCAGAGTTCAGTTCCATCTTCCCTGCCTACCTAAATTCTGCCTTATCAAGAGACCAATGCAGCTTATTTAGTAACCAATGAAAGCCACACACAGACAGAAGGAACTCCTACACCAGGAGTGCTTTGCCTTCTGGGTGGATAACTTAGGAGACATTTCTTCTCCACTCCCCTCAGGGTCTTCCCTCCTCCACTTCCTTCTGGACTCCATGTTTTCTGATGAGAAGCCCATCTCTAATTGTTTTAAGGCATGTCAGAATAGGATCAATCCTCTTTTGCTGCTTCGAAGGTTGGGTTTTTTTTTTTTGTTGTTGTTCTCAGAATTCTGGTGTGTTATTGCTGTAGGTTTATTTGGGTTTGATCTGCTACAGGCTTGTTCGGCTTCTGAAATGTGTCTTTCTTTTGACAATGTTTGTACTTTTTTCTGTTCTTGCTCCTAGCAGTGTGCTAAGTACTGCCAACCTCAGCTTCTGGAGACCCTGTGATAGAGACATTAGATTTATCTCTATAGTCATATATGTCTCAGAAGCACCTATTATGTGGTGTGTGTGTGTGTGTGTGTGTGTGTGTGTGAGCATATAATTTCATTTTTTAGGGTGAATCCTTCAGTGTGGAATTTCTAGGGTTATTAGGTATACATTTGATTACTGAGATACTGCCAAACTTTGTTGAAACTCCTTCTTGTTTTCTTGGTATATTTTCTTTGGGTCTTCACTCTGCTCACCCATTGCTTCTACTGCCACTCCTCCTGATGATGTCTTCACACTTCAGCTCTCATATTTTTAAGTTTAAATTTTCAGTTGGGTTCCTTGTTCATTCTATTATTTACTGAGACTAGGTCTTTTAGTTTTCTTTCTCCAAAAAGATTTATTTATATATTTTTATTTTATATGTATGAATGTTGTGCCTGCATATAAGTATATTCAACACATGCTTGCAGTTCCCCCAGAGGCAAGAAGATGGTGTCAGAGTCCCTGGAACCTGAGGTGCGCTGACTGGTGGGTGTGGGAATCAAACCGGAGTCCTGTGGAAGAGCACTGAGTACTGCTAACTACTGCGCCGTCTCTCCTGCCCCCAGTCTTACTTTCTTTAAAAGTGAGTTTCTGTTGCTCAGTGAATCATTTTTCTGATGGTTCACATGACAGAGAGTGCTAATATGTGTCTGCAGTGTAGACACTGCTGCCCTGTGATGCTACATGACTTTCTGTTGAAATCCGCACTTGCTCACATTGTCTGTCTCAGGATCTTATTGAAACTGGGTTGTAACTGGCGTCCTGTGGCACCGCCACATCAGAGAAAAGAGGAGGGAATTGTCTCCTGAGTGAATGGTGGCTTTACTCCTTCATCGCTGTACTTGGCCTCCACGAATCTCTGAATCTCCAGAGGAACTTCATGTGATTTCTGGTCAACTGGAATTTGGGTTCTGAGCAGGACTTCATTGTGGCCTTCTGGCCTGGGAAGGTTGGTGATGCCTCATAATTGCCCTCTCCCGTGTATGTAGCCTGCTATGACATCTTGGAGGATTGGTCTTATATATTATATATGTTATAGGTAGCTGGTGTTTGACCAATATAAATATATATGATTATAACTATATAGAATATATATTTAACCAATATATAATATATAATTATGTATCTGCTAATCCTCTTAACACCATAAAGCTGGTTAAGAGGTGACCTAGTGTTATGGTCTCTAAACAGGATTGGAATCTGATCATAGCTGACACAGCTCCCCTATGAAGATGCCAAATTGAAATGACCTTCTGAGCAATCAGCGATCAGATGAGAGATCGTGACATTGTGGATATTTGAGGGTTGTTGTAAGCTGTGTTTGGAAAGGGGGTGTTAAGTGAGGTAGTGTCCATAGATCAGTCAAGCAGACTGGGTGAGGGGCAGCCCTCTCTGTCTCTGTCTCTGTCTCTGTCTCTGTCTCTATCTCTGTCTCTCTGTCTCTCTGTTTGTCTCTGTCTCTGTCTGTCTGTCTCTCTCTCTCTCTTTCTCTCTCTCCAGGAGAGTAAGGCAGCATTGAACCACAAAGTTGAGCGCGTTTTCAGTGAGGTCCTGGAGCATTAGCAGAGGATTCGATTTATTCTCATCTGGCAGGAAGCTAAGAGGTTGTGAGTTGAGAAGCCCAGGGTCCAGGAAAGTAGGAGAAGCCAGCCGTGGGAGCATGGCAGTTAATACTGGAATTCAGGAGTGAGGTGCATGGACAGGTTCATAAAGTACATCAGCCAAGCTGTCGGTGCCACTCCGGGCCTGCATGACTTGGCCAGTCCTGGTGCGGTGCCTGTCACCACGCAAAACCAAATCCTGGGCCCAACACAAACGCTGGCACACAACAAACATTTAGTAGACAGCTGCTGTTCATAGCTCTCAGCTGCAGCAATATTTTCACTCGTCAGTGTAGGCTGTTTGAGCTCGGAGCAAATATGTAAGATCCCGGTTCCTGAGCTCCTAAACAGGCTGATTAAAGAGCAAGAAGGTCGAAAGTTGGAATTCCTGGGCAGGAAGTTCCCAAGTTTGCTGGCTCCTGCTCCAGAGTCCTGGAGTAAGGATAGGCAGCCCAGGATGGCCAAAGAAGCATAAGTTAAAGAGGAATTTGAGCCACCGGAGGCTGTTGTAAAAGGGTTCATCTCTTGTGCCTAGATTCGTGACTACTTGAGCATACACACACACACACACACACACACACACACACACACTCCACTTTCTGATCTTACTCACAGAGTGGACAGTAGCACCCCAAACTTAGCCCTTTCACTGGATGGATATAAAGTACACACAATATTTTGGGCCCCATGTGGGGTCCTCACATGTCTCCTCCTCACCCATACTTTACAGATAGAGCATAAACATGGCAAAGAGTCAGGCCACCAAACTGAACTTACATCCAGCATTTCTTCACACAACTAGAGCCCTCTCCGACGCAACCAAGAAGCAGAAGAACCCTAAAGCACCACTACAGCTTCTAAAGGAGTCTAAGCCCTTCCTACCTCTTGGCGCTTTCACGGTGAACAAAAAGTCAGGTGGAAAAGTGGTGTTTTTTTTTTTCTTTTCTTTCCTTTTTAAAGGGCATCACTGAACAGAAAGGCATCCAGCTGGACAGAAGAGCTTGCTGCAAACAGGGTTATAACCAACAAAGGATCCCAGCACTCAGTCACAAAAACCAGGAACAGAGACTTTGGGTATAGAGCAGCAGCAGGGAGATTTTTTTCAACCCACACAGTCATTTAGTGGATCCACCTGAGCTGCAGGGTGGCATAGAGGCTTTTCCTACATCCACCTCCAGGAGGCAGGTGGGGTCAGCTGCCTGCGGGGGAGGAGGGATACATGGCATAGTGTACAGACTGCTAGTTGTTAGGGAGCAGCAACGGGTGAATGTCACCACAGAAAAATACTTCTGCAGCCTTGAATGCAACCGAGCAACTTTCACATGTCCTCAGCCATGCAGATATTAAAGCCAAATGGAGGGATTTGGGCTTCATCTACTTGCTGCATGTTGCAAAGGGAAGGCAGAAATCAGTCTCTTTAACCAGCACATTCTGAACCCTGCTAAGTGATGCCGTCCCAAGGTGTGCTCAGAGGGCAATGATCTTGAGAGTCCACCCTGAGCGAAGGCTCAGCGAGGAAGGCAACTATGGCCCACGCAGCTCACTTTTACCCATCCACAGGTCAGTCAGCAAACCCACAGTGGCATTCTGAAGCTCAAGCGTTGAAATAAGGTGCAGCGAGGCTGCGTCCCCAGCACCCCAGCCACCTGCTAGCTTATGCCTGAAATAACAACACACAAACTGTATTCATTTAAAGACTGCTTGGCCCATATCTAGCCTCTTCTAGGCTAATTCTCACATATTAATTTAGCCCATCTCTAATAATGTGTGTAAGCACACCAAGGTATGCTTACCCAGAAGATTCTAGCCTATGTCCATCCTGGGTCAGAGCTGCCTGGGAGAGCGGAGCCTGGTGGCTTTGCTCCAGAGAGCAGAGCAGAGTCTGACCTCACTTCCTCTTCCTCCCAGCATCCTATTCTGTTTACTTCTCCCACCTATGTTTTAACCTATCAGGACCAAGGAGTTTCTTTATTGCTTAACCAATGAAATCAACAGATTGATATATGACACTCCCACATCACTCAAGGCAGTTCCCCTTTCTGGGAGAAACTTGAGCAGGCCCATCTTGAGTGTGTCAGGATCAGGACACAGCCTTCATTCACTTGATGAACAGGGGAAAGCTCACAGGTACTAACTTTCTCTTCTTTTACGGTTGATTTATACTTAGTGTGTGTGTGTGTGCGTGTGCATGTTTTGTGCGTGTATGTCACAGGTGTGTTGCTCTCCTTGGAGGCCAGCACAGAGAAGGGTTTCCCTGAAGCTGAATGTGCAGGTAGTTGAGAGCTGTCTGCTGTGTGTCCTCAGACCCAAACCCAGGTCCTCTGGAAGAGCAGGAGGTACTCACCTGCTGTGCCATCTCTTCAGCTCTAGCTACAAACCTTCTTATGAGCAGACAAGACACTTTCCCAAGCTACAGTTCTCTGTACATTGTGCTTCCTTCTTTCATGGAAGTGTCTAGAGCAGAGAGCACCCCCTAGAATTAGCTAGAGGGCCCCCAATTCTTACTTGCAAGAGGAGGAACACAGCCAGGCCTGTCAATCTGCATGTACTTGGGCAAAGACATCCTGGAAGATTAGACTCTGGGACACCCCGTGGTTGATATTTTGGGAGTTCTCTAGATTGCAATGACTTTACTAGATCTCCGCACAGGAGTATAGATGACCCACAAACAGCTACGTCCTAAAAAGTCCCAACCTAACGTGAATGGCAACTTCCCCAAAGCTTCAAAGATGGGGTCTTCTCTTTATTAACTTTTTCACCGCCTACATGCTCTGGAACCCCCTGAGACCACACACAGCTGGGAGGGGTGCCCAGAGGGAGTAAGTGACTCTAGTCTGAGGAGAGGATCAGATGACCCCAGCCCCCACTCCTGTGAATGAGTGCTCAGAATCTCAAACTTGGCAAACAGACACAGCTGCAGTGGTGAAGGGGAGATGATAGCCATGCTCTGCCCAGAGGTTCACATTCCACAACAGCTTCTTTGTGTCTGCCCTTCCCTGAGAAGCTTTAGGAAGACAAGTCAGTTTGGAAATTCAGAACCCTTCCTGGGTCAACGTTAGAGAGTAAAAGGAGGTGACCAGAAAAGCCCCTCCATTCAGACAAAATAGAATGGCGACAGAGGGAGCCTGCTCACTTAGTGACAGTGACATACTTCAAAAGATCTGGTGGGGCATTTGAAGCTTAAATATTTGGTTTTGAGCTTATGGTTTACAAAGTAAGGAAATCTGTTGCCTTTCAGTGTTAATAGCTGAACATCTGCCCATTGGCGCCCTCTGGTGGATACATTTAGAATCTCTGCTTTAGTCTGGCAGCCCTGGGCTTGCCTGCTCCAAACAGCTGGCCCACCAGGAGCTGAGCTGGCTGAACCAATGAATGGCTTGAGTGGAAAGCGGGCTCAGAAAGGAGGAGGGAGGAGAGTGGTGAGATCTGTACTGAACGTGGGGAGAGTGAAATGAAAGGCCACTGGGAAGGTGATGTGCACGCCAGAAGCAAGCAAGCGTGTGTGTGGCCTTTTGCATGAGCTGTTCCTGTCAGAAGCTACTTGACATGTGTGGGAATGGGAGTGGTTGCTAGACAAAGGTCAGGACTGCTGAGTGGTGCAGCCCTAGTCTGTCTGCTCCTTTTCCATGGGCTGCACATGCACCTTTTGGGAAGGAAGACAGGGTCAAAGTCTGGTCCTGATGCAGTTTACTTTCACTATCCTCTGAAGCCAAGGGCAGGCCGAGCTGCCACAAACCATGTGACCCGGATATGGCTGTGTCCATGCACAGATCCACAGTTTTCAGACAGCAGGAGAGCAGAGGCCTATGCTTCCTTGTGTATCTCCACACAGCCAGTCCTGAGAATATAGCCCACTTTTTCTTCTCTCTTTCACAGAGATCTGCGTGCCTTTGCCTCCTGAGTGTTGGTAGTAAAGGCGTGCGCTACCACTGCCAGGCTAAACCCTATTTTCTTTTCACTGAATTTTATCAGTTTTCATCTAATGGTCAATTCTATTTCATCTATCATTTTGCTTTGTGTTTTTCTGTAGCCATACAGCACTACTTAAATATTTTATTTCATATCTTTATATCTTTAATATTCATATTATGTTTTATTTAATTTTTGATACATAGCTTCATATATTCCAACTTGGCCTCATACTTGCTCTGTAGTGGTTCCTGGCCTTGAATTCAGATTCTTCTATCTCTACCTCTAACTGCTCAAATTTTAGTTGTATACCACACCCACATCTTTTAAATGTTTCTGAACCTTGATTATTTCAACTGGGTATAGCAATTATTTACTTACTTCTTTGTTTTATTTTGATATAGTGTCTTGCAGTACAGCTCAGTGTAACCCTAAGCTCATATCTTCCTTCTACCCAGTCCTCCCTAGTTCTGATATTAGAATGTGAATTGCCATGCCTGGTTTTAGTTTCTCCCTCCACCTGTTTGGTTTTTTATCTGTTGGTCTGTCCATCTTTCCTTTTTTTCTCTCTGATCTTCTTCCTTTGTCTCTTTCTTTCCTTCTCTTTTGCAGGCGGGATAGTGTTAAGACAGAATTTTAAATAGTCCAGTCTGGCTGTAAGCTTGCTATGACATTCATGATGTCCTTGAACTTCTGTTCATCATTTTCCCACTTCTCAAGTGCTGATATTACAAGTCTATGCCACTACTGCCCACATACCTAGCTTCTACTTTATCCATTGCAATGGGTAGTAATATGCCTATACTTTCCTCTACTTTTCTTATTCTCTTCTTCTCAACTTTCTGTCAGTTGTTGCTACAATGTAGGATCCCTGGGAAGCAGACTCTAAAATACATTAACGCATAGAAAGTTTTTTAGAGAGAGCTCCTAGAATCAATGCTAGTGAAAGGGAAGGGGAGAAGGGAGAAAAGGATGATGGGAAGAGATCAGGATTAGTAAAATAGAGAAAGCAGTCTGCTATGTAATCTCCAAAAGGGCTTCAGAAAACGCTCAAATAGTTCTGAAGCGAGATGGCCTTTCAGAGATGTCCCAACTTTGAGTATGGAGCTGGACCTTTATGGCTTCAAGTTTAAGCATTGGATGTAAAGGCTTCAAGTTTAAGTCTTGGATATAGGCTTCCTGAGAAGAGATGTCTTTGACACTGTTCTATTGGCATGAAGAGACACCATGCCATGACAACTCTTATAAAGGAAAACATTTATTTTGGGCTGGCTTACAGTTTCATAAGTTTAATCCATTATCATGGCAGGGCATATCATCATTCAGACAGACATGGTGCTGGGGAAGGAGCTGAGAGTTCTACATCTTGATCCACAAGCAACAGGAAGTGAAGTGTGTCACTAGGCATAGCTGCAGCATAGGAGACCTCAAACCCCAGTCCCACAGTGACACACTTCCTCCAACAAGGCCATAAGTACTCCATCAAAGCCACATGTCTTAGCAGTGCCATTCTCTATGGGGGACAATTTCTTTCAAACTACCACATTCCACTCCCTGGTCCCCATAGGCTTGTAGCAATATCATAGTGCAAAAATGCATTCAGTTCAATGTCAAAAGTCTGCTGTAGAATATTATTTTAAAATACATTACATTTTTTATGCTGTGGAACATTTGTTTTGATGATGCAAGTATATGATGAATTCTTAAATGTTGCATTTGTTTAACTCTGTGAAGCTGTGATTCTTTGCCTGTCTAAAATACCTGATGGTCTAATAAAGAGTTGAATGACCAATAGTGAGGTAGAAGAAAGGATAGGTAGGGCTAGCAGCCAGAGAAAATAAATAGAAGGAGAAATCTGGGAGGAAAAGAGGGAGCAAGATAGAAAAAGGAGAGGAGGATGCCAGGGGCAAGCCACAGAATAAGAGTCAAAGTAAGATTACAGTAATACGAAAAGTGAAAAGCTGAGAGGCAAAAGGTAGGTGGGATAATTTAAGATAAACCGTTGGCTAGGAATAAGCCAAAAGGGGCACTTACAAGTAATAATAGGTCTCTGTGATTTATTTGGGAGCTGGTTGGTGGGGTTCTTTTATGCCCCCCCAAAGTCAAAGAACAAGGAGCCAAAAGCAAACAACAAAAGTCCCTGTGATTTATAGTAGTCTCAAACTTATTTAAAAGTCTAATTTTTCTGAGATTCATCCAGTTTCTTAACTATTATCTCCTGTAAAATCAAAATCCTAAAAGCAGATCATATACTTATAACATATAATGCTATAGGATATCCATCACCATTCCAAAACACATGGAAAGGAGCACAGTGAGGAAATACAGGACCAAAGCAAGACTGAAAACCAGCTGGGCAAACTCCAAACTCTGTATTTCTATTTCTGGTGTCAAAATGCTCTTCAGATCTCCAACTCCTTTCAGTTTTGTTGATTGCAAAATACTCTTTCTCTTGGAGTGTTTCCACTCCCTAGGAGCAGCTCTCCTTGGGAGGTGTTCCTTGACTCTGGCATCTCCAACTTTTTGGGGTCTCCAAGGAAATCTAGGCTTCAACTTCACAAAGCTTCCATTAGGCCTCCATTCAGGGACACCACTGACACATATCTGGCCTCAGTGACTTTCCTTAGTAACAGAGGCAAATTACATAATCCATTTCTTTTATTCTTAAAGCCATAACCACATGGCCAAAGATGCCAAGTTCTGCTCCTTACTGGGACTAGAACATGCTCCCCTTGTTCAATTCCATTTTTACCAGTTTTCTGTTTTTAATTGTTTCCCTCACTGCCTAAGTTTGTCCTGAAACTTGCTCTGTACACCAGGCTGGCCTCAAACTCAGAGATCCAACAGCCTCTGCTTCTGAAATGCTGGGATTAAAGGTGTGCCCCATCACACCCATGATGTGGGATTCCCCTCTATTTGCTGTGAATACCTTTGGTTAATAAAGAAGATGCTTTGGGCCTATTGTAGCACAGAATAGGACACAGTGAGAATTCCAAGCAGATAAAGGAGGAGTGAATAGGCAAAGTAAAAAGATGCCTTTTCGGCACGGGAGGGGAAAGACTCCTGTGCACCGATACCGGTAAACCAAGACCCTTGTGGTAAAATATAAAATAATAGAAATGGGTTAATTTAAGATGTAAGAGATAGCTAGAAATATGCTTAAGCTATTGGCCAAATGGTATTGCAATTAATATAGTTTTTGTGTGATTATTTTGGGTCTGAGCAGACAGAAAATGAATGAGCACCCGCTGCCAACACACCCAGCTCCAAGCTTTTCTTTAATTCCTTTTCACAAGTTAGAAGCCTTGGTGGGTAGGCTCTGGGCCTGAATTCATCACTTCCTTTATTCCATTTCTTAACCTATTTATCTCCTTAAATACAGGTCCTAGCTCCATTCTACTTTCTGGTACTCCTTTTCTCCTCAATTTTTACGTTTTGTAATTTACCCTGCTCAACTTGCTCATTTTCATTATAAATTTTCATTAGAGTTACTACTAATAACCATATAACAATGTCTATACTAGGCTGTTTTGATATTTACTCTGCCTACAGAGGAATCTAAACCTCCTCCTTTTAGGCAAACTCCAGACAAGTGCAAAAAGCAGTCACATTCTTCATGAAAATATCGCAAGTCTGGTCTCTAGGCCATATGCTAATATTCTTCTCTTCTGAAACCACTTGAGCTAGCCGCCCCCATACAGTTCAAGTCTTTCTCAGCACCATAGTCTTCCATGTTCTTACTAGTATGGCCCAGTATGCCATACTTAAAGCATTCTACTGCTTTTCTAACCCAAAGTACCAAAGTCCTAATTCCTCTGAACAAAAACATGATCAGGCCTATCACAGCAATACTCCAGTCTCTGGTACCAACTTCTGTCTTAGTTAAGGTTTCTATTGCTCTGAAGAAACACCATGACCACAGCAACTCTTATAAAAGTAAACAGTGGGACACGTGCTGTGCAGGAAGACATGGTGCTAGAGAAGGAGCTGAGAATTCTACATCTTTGATTCACAGGCAACAGGAAATGAACTGTCTCCCACACTGTGTTCAGCTTATTTATGTATGAGACCTTAAAGCCTGCCTCTACAGTGACACACTTCTTCCCACAAGTCCATACCTATTCCAACAAAACCACACCTCCCAATATTGCTATTCCTTATGAGCTTGTGGGGTCAATTGCATTTAAACTAGCACAACAGATATGACTGTGATGAAGGTGACTATCATTATGCAAGGCAGTTCCTGAGAATGGTCAACATCTAAAAGTTTTCCAGCTGCTGTGCAAGCTGCCACTGGGGCTGCAGGAGCCAGAGCCTGGCAGGGCTGTGAGTTCCAAGGTAGGAATTGAGGGGGAATACTTGGAATACTTCTGTTTTGTCAGTGAACGGGGGGGGGGCTATGTATTCCTAGTATAGGATGGGAGAATGAAGGACTAGGGCACAGTTAGACTGAGGGTATGAGGTTGAGTTGGACATAGGGCTGTGGGTGGTGAGGGAGAATTGGGAATCAGGCTATAGGAGGAGCAAGTGTGTTTTTCAAGTGGGGAAGATATTTTGGAAAGAAGGGCAGAACCTGAGATATGTATTCAAAACTTGTGAGTCACATCCTGAGGTAAAATTAAAAGTGGCAAGGGCAAGGAGGCTGCAAGAAGGCCAGGAACTCTAGCCTGGGATCCAGGCAGCTCTAGGCTGAGTCTAGAGTGCAAGGCTGTATTCCCTAGGTAAGCCTTCCTTTCTTTAGGTTCCACTGTCAATTTATTCCAGTGACCCTAATCTTGCTAAGACCTATTTTACAAGAGTAAAGCCAATCTTTGCTCTTATGGCATGCATTTCTTAGATGGTCAAAGCACAGTCTACCTTTCCCATGAAGCCTGCATTTCCAGTGTTCTACTTTGCAATTGGAGTCCCAGTCTTTCTTCAGGGCACTCTGCTCTGCTCCTGTGCTCTCTTGCAGAGAGTCCTGCCCACTGTCTTGGGAGTCAAGGTCTGGATCTCATCCTCCAGGCCATGAGGGCTACTTTCTGAGGACAGTCCTCATCTGCTGCCTGAGATTATCCCTAAGAATCTGGTTGAGACTGCTAGCCTCCTGAATATCCCCGCTCTAGCTATTCTCTACCCACAACTTCCCCGTGAGTCCCCTATGGAAGGCATTTCTTCCACCAAGTCTTCTTGTGTTAGGTCTCAAGAGCATACTTCAATCTTAGTTCTTCATGTATGGTATATCATGGCTCAGCATTCTACTGCACTCTGTACTGTTTTGTCTGACTCAGCAAGCTGCACTGGGGGAACTCTCCCTTTGACTTTATAGTAGCTCTTCTCCACCATGTCTGCCCCACTCATCTCCAAGCTGCCTTTGTTCATAAGCCTTCACTGTCTTAACCCTGATATTTAGGCACTTTTATCTCGTAGCTTTGGTAGTATTTTGTCCTCAATCCCCATGTTCTTTGCAATATGTACTTGAAACCTACCAGAGACTATAAGTGCTTTCTCAGAATCTGTGCATTTTTACTCATTTCTATAAGAAGGGTTCCTGGAAAACAGTACCTTCTTAAAAAATATTGGGTCCACAGGGATTGCCATCTCATTTGCAGTGAGGTGCACCTATTATCATTGTTTAAAAATCCCAGGGAATAGGACATGGAGGGAGGGGAGGGGAATAGAGTCCCTTCATCATGTGGGGAGAGATTCTGTGCAAGCCACCAAGACTTTAGAGGTCACTGGACCTGTTTTTCATTTATGCCACTGTCTGTGCCTTGGCTCCTACTTTGGAAGGCTGCTGTCTTCTGCCAAACACTTCAATACCTTCCACAGAACAATTTCAGTTCATGAATGTGAGGGAGCACCCCCTGAATGTGGAATACTCCTCTTCCTATTGTCTGCTGTGTTGAAGAATTTGGACGTACTCAAGGATCCAGATTCTTTCAGTGTGGGAATCATAAGTGAGAAACTGTGTGGAGGCACTGACAAGCGTTCCCTACTCTGATTTACCAAGCTGTCCCTCATCTCTCTGGGTACCCTTAGGAGCAAGGTGCAAAATGGAGCACAAACTCCCTATTGGCTTTGTCAAGCATCAGAAGACTGCTCTGTCATCTAATAAGGCAAAGCCAACTCTGTTGCATTTTTGGGCAGGACTTGGAAAAGTATCATCTTACCAAGTTTTAGATAGGGTGGAGTGACATTTGGGTACTTGTAGCTCAAATTCTAATTGGTCTTAATAATAAAACCCAGAGTCAGATATCGGGGTGTGAGCTGAAAGATCAGAAAATTTTAAAAAGCCAGGTACTAGAGAGACCTTTTACCTTTACTGAATTCTCAGACCGAATTGGGCAAGATCTTGTTTCCATGAATCCTCACAATGAATGCTCTGAGCTCCTGTCTCCTCCTGCCTTATAGTCCTCTCTCTGCCCAGCCATATCATATCTTCTTTCCCTAGTGTTGGGATTTAAGGTGTGTGATCCCAAGTGCTGGAATCACCTTTGTATGAATTCTGTTTCTCTCTTAGACAGATTCGATCTTCTTTAGCCTAGGGTGGCCTTGTACTCGCAGAGATCCATCTGCCTCAGTACTGGGATTAAAGGTGTGTTCCACCACTACCTTGCTTCTAAGGCTAACTAGTGACTTGCTCTACACTCTGATCTTCATGCAAACTTTGCTAAAGCACAAACAAAATATCACCACAGGTGCCCTTGAGAAAACTCTAGAATCCCTCCTCTATCTTTCTTTTCATTTGGAATTACGAAGTAATAATCTTGGAAATGATCTGCTTTCTAACCCTCGATCCACATTCTCTTTAACAGATGCTTCCACAGCTGCTCTCACTGACAGTCTTGAAAGGATGCACCTCTTTTGTGCTCATCTCTCAAAAGGTTAGCTTTCATCTCCACAATCTCTCCTTCTCTCACCTACCACTTCACTGTCCTTGCATGGTGCTTTAGAGATCTCAGGCTCTGGATATTGTGTTTTCCATTGTTCCTCCTTCCTCTGTGCATGCTTTTATTGTCTCCTTGTGCAATTCGGAGAACGCCACCCTCTTCTCGTTGTTTTTTTCAAGTGAGAAGTTCATAGCTGTAGCGGTGTAAATGAATACAGACAGATTGTAATAATATATACAGCTTTAATGGGGAAATAGACTTACAGAACCACAGGTTCCCACGGGGAACAGGAAAGCAGAAGAAGGGGTGGCTGGGAGCACGCCCACAATCTTTATAAGTAAAAAATATCCTCGGGGGACCCCGCCCCCTGCTAGCAAGGTGATTGGCTGGGTCTCCCCTACACATAGCAAGCCTTCCTCTGCAGAGGTTTCACCTTTGACCCTGTCTTGTGATCTAGCTCCAGCACTTTGTAGTACCTTGACTCAGATTGATACTTTCCCTTACATACTTCTTGCTCAGTCCAGTTTCCTCCTTTAAGATATGGCTTTGGCCCAGTTTTCTGTGGAGTCCCTTGTCTTATTGGGTGGAATTGGTACTGTTTGAATTTTATGTAACAAATTGTCATAGTTAGGGTTTCTATTGCTGTGATGAAACACCATGATGAAACAACATGACCAAAAAGCAACTTGGGGGAGGAAAAGTGTTCAGCTTACACTTCCATGGCATTGTTAATCATTGAAGAAACTCAAACAGCATGATCCTGGAGGCAGGAGCGGATCCAGAGGCCATGGAGAGGTGCTTCTTACTGGCTTGCTTCCCTTACCTTGTTCAGCCTGCTTTCTTGTAGAAGCCAGGACCACCAGCCCAGTGATAGCACCATCCACCGTGGGCTGAGCCCTCGCCATTGATCACCAATTGAAAAAAATTCCTTACAGCTGGATCTCATGGAGACAATTCCTCAACTGAGGCTCCTTCCTCTCTGATGACTCTAGCTTCTGTCAAGTTGACACAAAACCAGCCAGTACAACTGACCCCTTCTCAACTTGATACACAAACAAATCACTACATAAGCCAAACTCTTTCTTATTCATCCGCAAGATCTCACATTAAAAATATAAATAACCTTGAAAGTCCTACAGTCTTTATAAATTAAAATATTAAAATTTTAGTCCCTCTAAAATATCCAATTTCTTTTAAATTTCAGTCCTTTGAAATTCAAAGTCTCTCAACTGTGAGATCCAGTAAAATAAAAAAAAAAATAAGCCAAATACCTTCTTACTTCAAGAGGGAAAAATTAGGGCACAGTCACAATCAAATCAAAGCAAAATCAAATTCAATTCATCCACTGTCTGGGATCCACTCACAATCGTCTGGATTCCTCCAAATATCTGGGTCACTTCTCCAGCTCTGCCCTCTGTAGCACACACTGCTATCTTCTGAGTTCCAGCTGGCTCCAGTACACTGCTACTGCTGTTCTTGATAGTCATCCCATGGTACTGGAATCTCTAAGACGCTGGGCTCCCTTGCTACAGCTGGGCTGTACTTTCACCAGTAGCCTCGAGTAGGCTCTCTTCATGGTGCCAAGCCTCAACTTCTCTGCATGACCCCTTCATGCCTTCAAAAACAAGTACCACCTGGGTGACTTTTACACATTAACAAGTCCAGCTGCCAAAATGAGGTACAACCATGACCTGGCAGCCCCTGGAACATAGCTTTTTTTTGCTTTCAGGAAACACTTCCCAGATGAGTTCACCTCAGTGATACTGGTCTTTTTAAAAATCACTGATAATTTCTCAGTTTCAGTTTACCAACATCAATTGTCCCAGTAACTCAAAGATTTTACTTCAATGGTGCTGGTCTCTTGTTAATCACAGTTGACTCTTCAGCCCCAGCTTACCAGAACTACAGAATCTCAATTTAAAACAGTAATCAGCCTTCATCAAGTTTTTAAATTTCCCTAAGCCAGGCCTATCTTCTGCACTGCTTTCGACATTCATATCTTCCAAGCTCCTCAAGAATTTCCCACTGACCTCTCAACACTCAATGGCTTTTCTAGCTCAAAGTTCCAAAGTCCCTCCATAGTCCTTTCCAAAACATGGGCAGGGCTGTCACAGCAATACCCAAGTATACTGGTACCAAATTCTCTTGGGGTTTTTAGTTAGTGTTTCTATTGCTGTCATGAAACAAAAAAAGAAAAAAGAAAAAAAAAGAAAGTTATAGATGAAATGGTTTATTTGGCTTACATTTCCCCATCATAGTCCATCATTGAAGGAAGTTAGGACAGGAACTCAAACAGGAGGCCGGAACTGATGCAGAGGCTACGGAGAGGTGCTGTTTACTGGCTTACTCAGCCTGCTTCCTTAGTAACCACTACCAAACTGAGGATGATGCCATCACAATTGGCTGTACCCTCCTGTATCGATCACTAATTGACAAATGCCTTACACTTGGATCTCATGGGGGCATTTCCTCAACTAAGGTTCCTTGCTCTCTGATGACTCTAGCTTGTGTAAAGTTGACACATAAACCCAGACAGTGCACAAGTCCTGTTATGTGTATTTGTATTTCAGTCTTGTTTCAGTCTCTACCCTTAGTCCCCAGAACTTCTTAGTGCCTGTCCTGTAGAGCTACTTTTGACTCAGTATTCATGTGGGTGTTGGTAATTTTAAATAGCCACAATTACCCCGGAGTTCCCCACCATTCATCCTTCTGGAGCCTGTGACCCCCGTTTCTGATGTGTGTTCTCCTAGAGGGAGGCACTCAGGTATCCAGAACTCTTTCTTTCGAGGAGTGATCCTTTTGTGCACTCTTGAATTGTCTCCTTACAAACCCCATTCTTGGTTTTGTCTCCAGCCTGACTCAGGGCCATGTGAACTCATAGCTTGAAGAAACTCTAGGCCTCTGTTCAGCTGTGTAGTAAGTACATTGTGCCTTGTTTTATCTTTCCCAGATGCTCCCCATTTTGACTCTCTCATCTCAATGTTGAGCTGACCTGTTTCCCACCTTTCTCTCTTTTTCCTTGAGGCTCCTGAAATATAGATTCATGTTTATCACTGGCTTTATTTTCATACATAGGAAGAAGATGTACCCCATGACTCTGATTGGGTTTGGACTTCAACTACCTTAACTAAGCTGTGTTTGCTTTTTAGCTTCTTCTGATCCCTTGTTTCTAAGATAGGGATACTCTATCAGCCCTAAATGGAAGCTGGTAATTTCACTTCATTTTCAGCCATTTATTAATCACCTAGAGCTTCTGAGCCTTGTGGGTTACCATAGCAAAGTAGATACAGATAGTGTCATATTTCCCATTGTTGGGTTACCAATCCCATTCATTTCACAGGCTGACCATCCCAATAAAAGTTATAGCATCAAAGTTGTAGAA
Organism: Alexandromys fortis; assembly: GCF_014885135.2. Taxonomy (NCBI): domain Eukaryota; kingdom Metazoa; phylum Chordata; class Mammalia; order Rodentia; family Cricetidae; genus Alexandromys; species Alexandromys fortis. Next base: position 2,424,511 of record NW_026068097.1, on the reverse strand, counting down.
CCTGGGAAGCTTGGAGGAAGTATTGATAGATGACATGAAGTTCTGGGCAGTACTACTCAGAGAGTTGTACTAGTACTTTCTGATCAGGACCACCAGCCCAGAAATAATGACACAGAGACTAATTATTAATTATGAAAGCTTGACCTTAGCTTAGCTTTCCCACAACTAGCTGTTATAACTTAATTAACCCATATATTTTAATCTATGTTCTTCCATGTGGTTCAGTTACCTTTTCTTAGTACACAACCTGGATGCCTGGACAGTTACCCAAGGTTTCTCTGCAACATTGGGCTATTCATCTTTGACCTATAGGCCTAGAATATCTGACAATTTTTTTGTGGAGCAGGAATTTTTTGAATGACTCTCCTACCTTGTCTTGACAATATTTGGCAGTCACCTTCTTTTGTGCCCTGCTTATCCAATTTGGACAGCATATTGTCAACACTTGAGGCAAGAACAGTTTCTTGTCCAGTGGCTAACTTTGCCACAATAAAAGTAAACTCCATAGGGATGTTCTTCAATGCCCAGCATCCTGTTTTGAAGTAAATTGGTGCTGCCAGGAACAGACATGTCTCACTATCATGTAAAACTTCATATTATTAAAACATCTTAAATTCCATATTCTTTAGACCTCTGAAGTGTTTGAAGACCACATATCTATGTAAAATATGTTTTACCTTCAAAACATATATAATGTGACTACAAGTTTGATTGTTATAGATGACTAACTACTAACCTGTATTACTTAATTATCCTAAATAATTTATAATAATAGCTTTAAATAGTCTTCAGAGGTACAATACCTTAAACAAGAGTAAAAACATATATACAGTATAATAAAAATAACCTTAAACTTATATTAATGTACAAAAATACCCTAAACAAAAGAAACATAATGTTCTAACAAAATAACCTTAAATTTCTGTCAATATACAAAAATTCATACCAATATAAAGTATTTATTAAAAGATTAATAGCTGCTTTTTAGTTTAAAGTTGATTCAATAATCTATCATTCATCCCATCATTTCCACACTATATCTCCCCTTCTTCTCCTCAGAAAGAGATACTTTAATCTAATCTCCTTTGCTTAGCTTTCTCCCCGTCCATGATGAACAATAACTTGCAAACAACCTCCTAAATGATGATAAACATCCATAATCCATCGACCAACCAAAAAACACGCACTCCAAATCTTGGGAATATAGGCATTGTATTCTCTAGACTGTTTCTTCTTGTTTGGGGAAAATGTAATTCTTAGGAGAACCTGAGAAATTTGGGATAATAGTAAAGTCCTGAGAGGGTTTGCTGTATTATTTTTGTTTAGTTTTGTGTTATGGGAAAGTGTAGAGCTTATCTGAAGTCATGGCTGGAGTAGTGTGTGAGGCTGGACCATCTCAGCTAGCAGCTTTGAAGTTATCCTGTATGTAGAATTTTGAGGAAACTGTAATTGAGGCATTCTGAGAGGCTGGATCATATGGTTTACTTGTCTTGTCTTTGTTCATATCTGGTTCTTTTGTTCTGAAAACATACAAACTTTAAAAGGTAACATACATATCTATATTACTAAAAGTATGAAATGTACAGTGTATGCAAATCAGGTAAAGATGATTTTCTGTTCTATGTTTGAGCAGGTAAAGGGCATCTGTCAACTTTATAAGTCCATTTGGACTGTATAACCAAACTGTCATGAAGATTTTGTAGCCAACAAGATTTATCATGTCTCATCTGTTGTTTTAACTTTGGCAGAGTGGCTGCACTTTAGTCTACTGCTATCTAAGCCAGCAATTGTATTTCTGCAGTGTCTCTGCTCTCTAGCAGTGGCCTGGTTGCTCAGTCTCTAGCCTTGTGGGAATTCTTTTCCCACAGGCACCAGCTCTGTTGCTGACACTAAAGGTAGGTTTAACTAAATCTCTATCATTCTATTTATAAATAAGATTCAAGATTAAAGGCTGAGGTGAAAACCTGCTAGTTCAGAGAGGCTGGACAGCAACAAGATAACCATCTTGCTTGTATCTCTGAAAAACCCTTGCTTCTCCTTTGTCAAACCAGAAAAACCTGTGCCATTCCAAATCTCTCCCTACTACTTCCTGTGTTTCTCTATCTCCCCAAGACGCCCTTTGATGCTCTGTTATTACTTTGTGTCAAGTAATTATTAACTCAACCTCCGGACCCAAGGTTAATTTTATTTAATCAACACAAATGCTTGTGGGGTTCACATTGTAATTGAATATCCCTCACCACTCATCCAGTCTGAGAGCTGTTCCATGTAAAGGAATCAGCAAACATGTCACCTGTCCTGTAGTCTTTTTTGGTTTCTTCTCTCATGTCTGTAGTCAGGAACCTCAGAAGTTCTCCCCCAGTCAAAACTCTTCTTCAATAATTTTGAAGAGATCTATAGCTTTTTGTTTTCTGAGGAAACAAAGGCATTATCCTTCTCCCAATGCAACGTATTTTCTGACTTCCATTTTAAAGTTAAGATATTCTTAAAAATATATGTGTTGGTTTAATTTAACAGTTTCCATAATCCAATGTCTCTCAGCAGCTATTGATTTTGTTCATTAGCATTTAAAAAATTCAAAGTCAATAAAGCATTATACATGATCCAGATACCCTGTATATTTTTCATGTTTACATGGCCTTTTCCATTCATTTTGCTTTACTCTTTCTTTAAAGATTTTATACTATTATTTTTAAATTATTTATTTTTCTATGAATGTCTCTTCCCATTTTCTTTTCTCTTTAGCATCTAAGCACATTTTAAGTACATCATAACCTGTCCAGAGGATTTCTTGGCCTGAATCTGACTACCAAGCTCCCGCAGTCATGCACTTGCAGTTGTTCTCTGATGCATGAGGTACATCTTAAACTGTTAGGCATTTTTACCTAGTTTCCTGCCAAGAGAAGTTATTGCCCATTGCTCTTAAATCCCATTCAAGTGCTTAGTGAAATCCTGTTTCCAGCCTCTATCTTTGGAAACCCCATCCCTGTGCCCCTTGAACCTTAACTCCTCCCCAAGGAGGGTCAAGGTAGCCTGCCAAACCTTGACCCCTCCCCAGGAAAGGTCAAGACCACTCCCCCAGGCTATTTTAACTGCTCCCCCCCCCAAATAAACATGTGGTCACCCTGCCTCCCCCCCCCCCCCCCCCCCGCCCCGTGGTCGCATTGGCAGCTTTCCCATTTCCCTTGTGATCACCGGAGAGCACAGGTGTTCAATTAAACCTGAATATCTTTTAATTTGGTTTGTTTTGATTGGACTTGATTGGGATTTTGCATTGCATTGGCAGAGAGCTTGTGTTAGAAAATATTCCTAACACTTAGTAGCAGGGTCACATAAAGAAGTTGTGCCTCTGTACACTTCAAACACCGAGCCTAATTAAAACTTTATTTTCAGCTTTTTTAAGCCCTATGTGGATTTACATGCTGAATGTTGGATGCCATTTGTAGTAGTACTTTTTGCATTCAGTTTCCTAGGTAGCAGGGAATGACTTAAGTCACATCTTGCTTATGTTTATTTTGTCTATTCTTCCTCAGGTGATTTCATAATTACAGTAGAAGGAGCAGAGCGACATTAGCATATCCTGACCACTGTCAGGATGGCGTTGGATTTGCATTATTATCAAAGGAGCTAGGCAACCATCTCCTGTGTCGGAAGCTGCCTGATTCAACAGTTAGTCAGTCTCACACCTACTCCGACTGTGAGACAAATGTGGGAAATGGTCTGCATTCTCAGCTCCCACAGTCGAATATCAGATATCCCGCATACCATATACTTACATTATGATTCATACAGTAGCAAAATTATAGATGTGAGGTAGCAACAAAATAATTTTATGATTGGAGGTCACCACAACATGAGGGACTGTATGAAATGGTTGCAGCATTAGAAAGGTTGAGAACCACTGTCATACTGCCATCTACTGGACTAGTTCTCTAATTTCACTTTGTTTTTTTCCTTTTTTAAAATTATTATTATTATTAAAAATTTCCACCTCCTCCCCTCCTCCCATTTCCCTCCCCTTCCCCCCAACTCCCTCTCCCCCTCCCTTGCAGTCCAAAGAGTCTTTTCTGACTGTGGAATTAGGGGATTTAGGATTTAGAATGTTTTGTCCTGATACCTGTCTGAAAAGTTTTCTTATGTGGTATCTTAGTTGACAAAACTCAATGACCAAAAAGCAAGGTGGAGAGGAAATGGGTTTATTTGGCTTACACTTCCAAATCGATGTTCATAATCACACTAAGTCAAGATAGGAACTCAAACAGGGCAAGATCTTGGAGGCAGGAACTGATACAGAGGCCATGGAGGGGTTCCGCTTACTGGCTTGCCCCCATAGCTTGATGAACCTGCTTTTATTCTATAGAATCTAGAACCATCAGCCCAGGGATGGAACCACCCACCATGGGCTGTACCCTCACCTGTCAATCACTAATTAAGAAAACGCTTATAGATAGGTCTTACAGAGGCATCTCCACAATTAAGATTCCCTCCATTCAGCATAGGTGGTCCCCCCCCTTTTTTTTTGCTTTTTGAGACAAGGTTTGTTTCCCCCTTTTTGGGTATCTGTACTAGTTTTCTTTCTGTTGCCATGATAAATACTATGATTCATGGCAAACTGTGGAGGAAAGGGTTTAATTCAGCTTACAGTCTATAGTCAGTCCATTGTGGAAGGAGAAAGAGCAGGGATTGAATCAGAGGCTCTAGAGAAACACTGCTTATTAGTTTGCTCCCTATGGCTTTTTCAACTATCTTTCTTATATAACAACAGGACCACCTGCTTAGAACTGCCACCACTCACAATTGGTGGGCCCCCGTACATAAAGCATTAGTTAAAAGAAATGCCTATATATGACAGGAAATTGCACTCCTGAAATCTTAACAATATGGTTGCCTAAACAAGACCAGCAAAATGACAATACCAGGTGACACCCATTGTGAATATGGGAAATCTCACAAGGCCCTACCTCTAGATGAAGATCTGTAGGCAATTAATGACTGCTAAAAGAGAGAGAATCAGTATTTTCCAGGGATGAACTACCTTGATAGGTTATCCAGTCTCAAGTGGTCAGCACTAAACACATTTACATATGCTCAAAACTAAGTGAACTCAGAAAGATGTATTTATATATGTATATGTTTATATGTTTATGTATTATATACTTGACAGTAATTAAGAAGAGGTCATAAAGTTGAGAGGAAATGAGGGGGGCTTAGGGAAGGAGATGGAAGCCAGAGAATAGAAGTGGAAATAATGGGAAGAGAATTCTCATGTATGAAATTCTCAAACAACATAGAATAAATGCTACATATTAATAAAAGAAATAAAACTACTTATTTAACAAGAAACTGTTTTCCAGTAAAAGAATCATCTACAGGATATAGCACTATAAACAGTAATGAAAGAAAATGTCCGAGAGACTTGACTACAGGACAGCCTGATGGAAGCAATTCCTCAATTGATATCGCTTCTCTCAACTCAATTTAGGTTTGTAAACCCTCTAGTATGGTATGTCCAATACAGATTTTGTAGGCAGAGACTGCTCTTTTGTTTACAGGCTGCTCACACCTAAATAATCACACAGAAACTATATTAATTACATCACTGCTTGACCAATTAGCTCTGGCTTCTTATTGGCTAGCTCTTACATATTAAATTAACCCATTTCTATTAATATATATACTCATAGTTTACCAGTAAGGTACTCCAGCATCTATCTCCTTTTGACAGCTCCATGGTGTCTTCTGACTCTGCCTTCTTTTCTCCTCTATCTCTGCTTGGAATTTCCACCTTGCTCTATTCTTCCCTGTCATAGGCCCAATCATATTCTTTATTAATTAACCAATAAAAGCATCACACATACAAAAGGACTCCCCACACCATTTCCCCCTTTCTGTCTAAATAAAAAGGAAGGATTTAACTTTAACATAGTAAAATTACATATACAAAACAGTCATCAAGCAAGAATTACAGTTACAATACTCTATTTGTGTAAGTCAAAAATTAAAGAAAATATTCTATCATCTATCTTATCTTTGTAAGTCTAAAGTTTTATATTGAATTTATCTTTTTTTCATAACTAAGGAAAACTGTAACTATAACTATCTGTCTTCAACTCTTCAATGACCCTAGAAGGATACAATAATAAGATATTACATAAGTAAACAGGAAGTACATTGTAAGCAACTTCCAAATCTCTGGAATTGACAGAGACATCTCACTGCTTGGAGAGTCATCCAAAGTTCTTCTGCAACATTGGTGCACCCATCTTCAGCCTACAGGCCCATAGTATCCAGCAGACTTTTACTTGGAGCAGGAAATTTGAAGATCTGTTCTGCCTTATAATGGCAAAGTTCATCAGTTGCCTTCTTCTGTGTCCTGCAGAATGTCTGGCAGACTCTTTCATGAAGCAGAAACCCTGAAGGACCATCCTATGTTTTGAAAAGCTTAGCAGTCACTTTTCTGTGGGTCTTGCATGTCCAGTTCATACAGCATACTATCAAGCTGTCCATGCAAAAGCAGTTTCTTGCCCAAATGACTAATCTTATCTTGTTGAAGGCAAATTCCATAATGAGTTTTTTCAATGCTCACCAATCTCTCTGAAGTAATTGGTGCTGCCAGGAGCAGACATGTCTCACCATCGAGAAAAGACTAAGTTCTTAAAATGTTTTAAATGTCATATTCCGTAGGTCTTTGAAGTTTTGAAGATTATTTGTCTAACTGAAATATATCTATATATATCTAGAAAACCTAACTAACATGACTAAAAGTTTGAATATTATAAATGACTATCTATTAACCTGTAATTCTTTATTATATGTTGCATTTTTAAATGAGCTGCACAAACATAATACCTTAAATACAAGTAGAAATATATATATATATATATACACAGTGTAACAAAATCAACATTTAATTTGTTTCAATATACCAAGATTCATACCAATGCAAAGTGTTCATTTCTATATCATATCCCACTTTAAATGAAAACAAACATTTATAAACAATCATTTTGAAAATTTTGGCATGATTTTCTTCAACCTGTTTCCTGCTGTTTGTTGTCCAAATGAAAATAAAAGTACAACTCAGCAGCACCTTTGAGATCTAAGCGGAAAGTTTGTAGTTATGAATGCATATATTAAAAAATCAGAGAGATTTCAAATAACCTAATGATACATCTCAAGTTTCTAAAAAGGCAAGAAAAATAATGGCCCACACCTAAAAGCAGTAGATGTCAATAAATAAAGATCATGGAAGAAGTTAATGGAATATTGATTGAAAGAATATACAGTCAAACTAACAATTGATTTAAAAAAAAAAAACAAGGTTCAAAAACACATATCCAAGCTAATAGACAGGAGGAGAGGAGACCTAAATTAATAAAATTTGAGATGAAAAACAGGAGGTTACTAGAAATTCTAGTGGCATAGAGATGTCAGTAGGGAGTAATTTAAAAACTTATGTTAGAAAATACTGGAAAATCTAGAATAAACGGATAAATTCTGAGACACCAAAATTAAATTTGTATGATATAAACAACTTAAAAAGATTTATAAAAATTTATAGATTTAAAGTCCTAATAAAAAGCCTTTAAATAAAGGAAAGCTCACGATTGAATGGATTCAATGTTGAATTGTACAACACTTTTTAAAAAACCAACACAAATGCTCTTTAAATTATTCCATACATTAAAAAGTAAAATAATACTGCAAAACTCATTCTATAAATCAGCCTTACCTTAATTCCAAATGATATAAGAACACAACAAAGTAAGAGCCCTATAGACTGGTTTCCTTGTACACAAATATCCTTAATAAAATTCTTGAAAATCAAATTAAAAGCATAAGTAAGTTTGCTGTATTCCAGAGATACAATGTTCCATGGACACATCATTTGAGTATAATTAAGTAGATAAATAGGTTTAAGGGCAGAAATCACATGATCAAATCACCTAAATGGATTAAAAAACTTTTTTGACAGGATTTAATGATCTCTTCATGATAAAATCCCTGAAGAAAAACAGAATAAAAGTAATGTATTTCAACAACATAAAGGCTATATATAACAGGAGTATATACAGCAGTATAATAAATGGAGAAAATTTGAAACATTGCCTTTAACATTTATAATGAGTGAAGGTTACTTACTTTTACTCCTATTCATTATAGTGATCAAAGTCTTAGCTAGCCTCATAAAACAACATAAAAAAGCCAGGCAGTGATGGCACACACCTTTAATTCTAACACTCAGGATGCAGAGGCAATTTGAGGCTAGCATGGTCTACAGAGTGAGTTCCAGGACCACCAGGGCAGTACAGAGAAACCCTATCTTGAAGAAACAAATTCCCCCCAAAAAACCTCTAACCAAAACCAAACCACATCAAGCCAGAACAAAACATTAGAAAGAAAGGGGATACAAACAGGTAAGGAAGGAATAATATCTCCTTGTAGAATGGGATCTTATATTTAAAAGACCCTGAAGGCACCAATAGAAAACTTTTAGACCCAATTAACATTTTCAGCAGTGTAGCAAGATTTAAAAAAATCAACATAGAAAAGTCATAAGTTTTCCCATATACCAATACTTAATTTATTAGGAAAGAAGGCAGGTGAAATATCACACTCAAGATCACACTGGAGAAAAGAAAGTATCTTTAACAAATAATGCTAGAAAACTGGATATGTTGATGAATGAAACTCAATCCTTATCTTTCACTCTACACAAAACTCGATTCAAAATGGATGTAAGACCTTAATGCAAGACTTAAAATTGTTAAAACACTGCCAGAAATATGTAAAGAATTTCTATAAAGGATTTCAATAGTACAGGAAAATATCCCAATATTTGATAACTGGGTTTGCATGAAATTAAAACACAAGTTCTGCACACCAAAATAATCACCAGAGTGAAGAAAGAACTTACAAATATAGTAAAAGCTTCTTTTCCCACTATATATAAACAGGGTACATAAAATGAACTTCAGAAATTGAACAACAAAAACTGTCAGGGCTGGGGAAATGGCTCAGTATGTAACATACTTGCTGAACAAGGATAAGGACCCGAGTTCACTCAAAACTCAAAGAAGGAGAAAGTTTTAGTAGTGTATAGCTGGAATCCTGGTGCTCCTACAATGAGATGAGATGCAAAGACAGGAGAATCTCTAGACACGCCCAGGTTATCTAACCTGATGTATACAGCAGTGAACAAGACCTTGCCTCAAGTAAAGTAGAAGGCTGGGACTGACATCTATACTCACACACAAACATGGGCATACACATAAATACCTAAGCATACACACAATCCAAGATTTTAAAAATAGCATCCAGATAGCCAATCAATAAATAGATTAATGAATGGAATAGATAGCTCACAACAAAAGAAATATAAATGGCTAATAAACGCGTGAAAAGTAATTAGCTTCTGTCATTGGCGTTTGAATAGATATGACCTCCATACATTCATACGTTTGAATGCTCGGCCCAAGGGAGTGGTGCTTTTAGGATGTGTGGCCTTGTTGGAGAGGGAGTGGAGGAAGTGTGTCATTAGGAGGGTGGGCTTTGGGGTCTCATATGGAGGGTGGGCTTTGGGGTCTCATATGGAGGGTGGGCTTTGGGGTCTCATATAAGCTCAAGCTAACCCAGTATGCAGTGTCCTTTTGCTGCTTGTGGATCACGATGTAGAACTCTAAGCTTCTTCTCTGGCTAGTGCTGCCTGCCATGCCTCCAAGGCCTGTCTGCCTGCATGCCACCATGCTTCCTGCCATGGACTAAAACTCTGAAACTGTAAACTATGCCCATTAAATGTTTTTCTTTATAAGAGTTGCTGTGGTCATAGTGTCTCTTCACAGCAATAGAAACCCTAACTTAGACAGTCATCATTTCAGTTTTATTGCTATGATAGAGTACCCTGACCAAAAGCAACATAAAGGAGCAATTTTATGTGACTTATCATGCCAGGTTATGGTCTTTTATTGCAGGGAAGTCAGAGAGGTAGAAGCTTGAGGTAGCTTCATAGCACATTCACCAGCTAGAGTAGAGAGAAATGAATGCACCCCTGCTGCTTACTCGGTGCTTCTGCACAGCTGGATTTCTTTATTCTTATATATATATATTTCAGGGACACACCCTGACATGGTGTTGTCTACATTCAAGGTGGGTCTTCCTACTGCAGTTGATGATCAAGACCATTCCTTACTGACTTGTTCACAATGCACCCTGATCTCAAAAATTCTTTAAGACTCTTTTTTTCCCCCAGGTGATTCTATGTTGGGTCAAGTTGACAATTAAAACTGGTGCAATATCTGTAGCAATAAGGAAAATGCAAATTAAGACTCCTTTCAGATTCTGTCTCATTATAGTCAGAATAACTATCATCAAGAAAAGGTATGACACTATTTATTTATGTGGGGAAAAGAAAAACTTCTGGTTACTACTGGTGGAAATAAAAACCTGTAGCCATTAGGGAAATTATGGAAGTTTCTTAAAAACAAAGAAGAATTCTAGGGGCTGGAGAGATGGTTCAGTGGTTAAGAGCATTGCCTGCTCTTCCAAAGGTCCTCAGTTCAATTCCCAGCAACCACATGGTGGCTCACAACCATCTGTAATGAGGTCTGGTGCCCTCTTCTGGCCTGCAGACATACACACAGACAGAATATTGTATGCATAATAAATAAATAATTTAAAAAAAAATAAAAAAGAAGAATTCTATACCTCTCTGTAGCAATAACTCTCTATAATTAGATCTAAGTCAACATGTCACAAGGTGTCATACTTTTTTATTGTTGTAGAGAGATACCATGAGCAAGCCAACTTAAAAAAAACACTTATTTGAAGGCTTGCTTAGAGTTTCAGAGAGTGAGTCCATAACAATCATGGTGGAAGAAGGCAGGCATAGTGCTGGAGCAATAGGTGAGAGCTTACATATGATCTATAAGCAAGAAAAACACATGCACATGTACTCACATGCGTGCACAGGCACACACACACACAAATACACATACACACAGAGGGAATTCGGGGGTGGTAGGGAGAACCATACCACTAACTGAGAATGTCATAGGCTTTTGAAATCTCAAAGTTCACCTTCAGTGATACATCTCTGTCAGGGTCCAGTACTAGCCCAGACCATAAATTATTTCTCTGGACAAGACCCCGACATAAACTATCTCTCTCTGGACCGGCATGGAGGTGCAGGAACAAAGAAAGACACAACTCACATGGCTTTATCGGGAGGGATATTTTCCATGATCCCGCATGAAATCCACTCTCTCTTATTAATTTTTAATAAAATCTGTGCTTCTGCAACAGGACAGACCATTATGCCTGGCTTGGGCAAAGACTTCTCCATTTACCCAAATGTTCCTGTCTCTGGAACAGGCACCTGTAAAGAAGCTTCAAACCTGTCATTGACTGCTGATCTCTGTGAAGGAAAGAGATTAATGGAGAGAGATACTTTTTGGGCTCTGTGTCTTGAAGCCATCCTTTCTTATCAGGATAAATTATAATGCTTTATGAATAACCATGCTCCTAAAGGCTATATTCTCCTATTTAAAGAAGAAGAGAATTATCTGAGTTGAGAATGCTTCTTTAGCTAGTTTAGAGCAGCTCTTAAATCTTTTACATTGTAATCAAAATATAAAATTCTTTAACATATGCATTAAACTCCAACATTTACAGGGTGTGCCAAACCTTTCTCAACATCTTATAAGATGTCAGGAGCCATTTTCCCAAAGATTATAGCAGGATCCATTGTCCTGGGGATGTTTGCAGAGAGCCCTACACCCTAACTGTATTGAGAACTGTTTGTTGGTGGAGCCCACCCCACACCCAACTATCTTGAGAGCTATCTGTTAGCAGAACCCACCCCACATCCCAACTATCTAGAGAATTGTTTGTGGTTGGAATCACAAAAGGAACGATTTTGCTTCCATAGAGAACACTAGGTGTGACGACTCGTGACCTTGTGACCGGCTTGTGACCATTGATTGCCTGCCCCAGCAAGATCCCTTCCTGCCTTTGCCATGCCCCTGCCCCTATCCCAAGCCAGATTCCTCATTCAAGGGCTATATAAGCTGCTGCCATTACACTAATAAACGGAGGCTTTGACAACAGATCTTGCTTGGCCTCGTTCCTCTTTCACGCCCATGTCTTTTCAGATAGCGCCTCTTCGGGACCCTGGAAGAACTAACCTGCCAGGTGGGTTACAACCCTGGAATAACTGACCCACTTGGCGGTTACAGTAAGCAGTCACAATTATTATTAGGTCAGTACCATAATTCTTAACATTATTGGTCAACACCAACTTTTCCAAATATCATCAGGTCAATACAATAATTCTCAGCATTATTGGTTAATACCAACTTTTCTCAGCATCTTATATGCAGTTATGAATATTGCCACGTCATTACCATGATCCTCAGCATTGTTGGTCAATACTAACTGTTCTCAACATCTTACATGCAGTTACGAATATCAGGTCAATACCGGTAAGAGTACGACATTGCTGTTATCAAACACCAGTTCTAGTCTCTGAGCAGCTGTTAAACCCTTTGGCTTACTCCTTTCTTAACTGAAGAGGGGTTTTAGTCATTTCTTATTTTGAGTCTTTTTTTTTTTTTCCATGAGAGGAAAGCTTAGGTCTTAGTTCTTAGGTTCAATATTTTAATCACAATGAGTTCTGTGTCTCAAAGATTCAAATGAAAAGTCAAATGTTCATTCTGCATCTCAGTTCCAAAGCAAACAGGATTCAAACTGCAGAAAATTATAGTCACTATGGTCAGGTCATCTCAGCAGGGCCTCTGTGTCTGTATCCCAAGTGTCTGGAAGCATCTCAGCATCTGTCCCTCAGAGCAGCATGGCACCCTGCAGTGTAGAGTGGTGGTAGCAGGTCCCACTTCAGGCACTCCTCTCTGTGGGGGTGGGGAAGACTGTACCAAGGATTCCTCTCCAACTCCTTTCTCAAACTCCTCTATGGGGGTGTTTACAGTTAAGATGTTATCAGGTCTGCCACTCTTTTACTGTATATGCAATCGTCTTATCCAGCTTTATTTTCTTTCTGTGAAAAAAGAACATAAACACATCCTTGACCACAAATATATATAGGTTGGGTCTTTTTATAATTTGTTGCAAGTGCTATTTTTTACCTTGCCTTAGCAAAGGTCACCTTGGTGTCTGTAACTTTTATAAGTTATTTTTAAGAAGCCATATCATACTCCACATTTTTTATTAGTAACCATATATGCAGTTTTTCCATTGGAAGAGCCATTTTTAAAATTTAGCATAACATCCTTTAAGCGATCTTTAGCCATAACATTAGCAAAATATAGTTCTGTTAATTGCAGTAATGATCATCTGGGAAAAGATTATTACTCTGGCCTTTGAATTGAGCAAACAGTTGTCCAAGAATCACTATTTTAAAATTATTAATCTATTGCATAGTTAAGAAACACTGATCATAGTTAATGCTCTGTTAAACCATCTCCTAGATTCCATCCCATTCTTTTGCATTAGACAAGCTACTGCTTTAAATTAAGAGTTTAATATTCTAATTGGCAAAATGGGAAGGTGCAGCTATAAAAAGCTATCTTTTTTTTTTTTTTTATAAAACTGCTGTTGTTATTCCCTTGGAAACTACAGCTCCCAGACTCCTCCTGGAGTACGAACACCTTGGCACCCGCGCGCCCAGGTGAAGGCCATTCCTCCCAGATAACCTTGCGCCCCCCGTTAAAAGCGAAGGTCCACGAGGCTTCGCTCTCTTGGCCCCTCTCTTGGTCCCCCTCTTGGCCCCCTACCCTTGTGTGTCTCGCACGTCCCATCCCTTATTGTGTTCCCCTCTCCCCATTAAAGTGCACCCACGTGGGAGCCGCGTGTCCTGTCTCTTCCTTTTGCGTCTCGTCCATCCTGTGTTTGTCCACACACGCCGCCCCGCCGCCGTTTTTTAAAGGAATAATATTGGTGCCGTCGACTCGGGGACTACTTCGTGCCGGATTCTCCACCCGAGGTCCGGGCTCCGGGCCTCTGGCGCCTCCCGGGGTCCGGGACCTCACGCCGGACACAAAGTCAGAACCGGGACCAGCAACCACCCCACCACCGCCCTCTACGGCCATCTCCAACTGATTCGTGAGTTTACCCCCGCGGGCTTTTCCCTCCTTGGTATGCCTAGGGACGTCCGGCCGGCTCCCCCTGGCTAATCTGGGTTGGAATTGCCTTCCC
>NW_026068097.1:2407594-2408758 GCF_014885135.2 Alexandromys fortis | reverse complement strand
AGAACCCCCCCCAATTTTAATTTTTTTTAATAAACTAAAAAGGTTGGGATGTTATTCCTTGGAAACTACAGCTCCCAGACTTCTCCTGGATTACCGTCACCTGTGTGCACGGTGGCCGCACCCAGGTGAAGGCCATTCCTCCCAGATAACCTTGCGCCCCCCGTTAAAAGCGAGGGTCCACGAGGTTTCACTCTCTCTTGGCCCTTTTCCCCCCTACCCTTGTGTGTCGCACGTCCCACCCCTTACTGTGTTTCCCTCTCCCCATTAAAACGCACCCACGTGGGAGCAGCGTGTCTGTCTCTTCCTTTGCGTCCCATCTATCCTGTGTTTGTCCACACACCCACGCCGCCCCGCCGCCGTTTTTTAAAGGAATAATAGCTGTAGAATAAGTTTTGTACTTAATACACACACTTGCCATAGCTGAATCATAATTGATATACTGTACTTGTTGATTATTGTATACTCTACCTGTTGATCTCTACTCCACTTGCTTGAGTACCTGTTTGGCAGCTTCTATAAGCTCTCTATTGGAAATTGGCTCATTGTTCCCTTTAAGAATTTTACTTAGTATCTCAATATCTCCTATAAGAATATTATAACTAAGGCTTTAGCCATTGTATTTCTAATTAAAACTTAGTAAGCTATTCTCCTCTTAAGTTGTAAGTCTGCCTAGCTAATAGGAAAATGGAAAAAGGAAGCATATTTAACTAATGATGCTGGCTTAATTATACATCAATATGTAGAAGAATGAAAATAGATCCATTTTCATTTTTATGCACAAAACTTAGGTTTAAATGAATCAAAGACCTCAACATAAAACCAACCACATTGAACCTCACAGAAGAAAAAATAGAAGTACATTTGAATGCATTGGTACATCTCAAACACAGCCCCAGTGGCACAAACATTGAGAAAAACAATTAATAAATCAGATCTCCTGAACTGAGAAGCTTTTGTATAGCAAAGGATATAATCAACAAGACTGTTGGAGCCCTTGTGGGTCCAACACAGATTCCCTAACTGGACTGGAAGAGAGTCGTGAGGAATAATCAGATGCAGCTTACACGGTCATCATGGAAGGGCAAGATCTCTCTCCAAAGATCTCTCGTTTATTCTCCAAACACCTTATATACCATCACATCAATTGAGCGGGGGGGGGGGGGG
>NW_026068097.1:2399078-2400611 GCF_014885135.2 Alexandromys fortis | reverse complement strand
GCACGAGATGGGGGCGGGGGGGGGGGGGGCGGCGCATTAAGCTGTCTCCTAGGCAAGGAGGTTCATGGGCTCAAGTCATGTCTGCATCTACCTGTACGCTAGCAGTCAGGTAGGTCATGAATTAGCATCTCCATAAGACATCCTCCAAATTACAAAGGAAGGAAGCACCAAACCTCTTAACTCTTAAGTCATCAGCTTTAGTCAGCATCTCTTCTCAGGTGATCTACATTTATAACAAAAGAAACTAGGAGCAGTACATCCTGGCTGTTGTTAAACAGAGACAGCTTGTCTGCAGAGTTCGTGACCACCTCAGACCGGGCTTATGGCTCTTGTGCCATACAGAAATATGGGCCTACACAAGACATAATATCAGCCTATAGAATTGGAAAAGATGTTTATTTATCAGTAATTTATTTTAAAAACATATGAAGAACTCAGGAAATAGTCATCAAAAGAACAAATAATCTAATAAAATATATGTTACAGACCTAAACTGAAAACTCTCAATAGGTGAACTTAAAATGACTGAAAGACACTCAAAAAATTCGCAAGCATAACATCCTTTAGAAATTAGAGAAATGCAAATTAAAACTCTGAGATTCCATCTTATCCCTGTAAGAATGACCAAGATTTAAAATACTGCTAAAAACCTATGCTTAAGAGAATGTGGGGTAAAGAAAAAAAAAAACCTCCTCTACTGCTGGTGGAAGTGAAAACTGGCATAGCTGCTTTGGATCCTAGTATGTTGATAGGCAACTGTTTACCTTAAAACTCAGCAATACCCCTTTTGGGCCTATATACAAAAGATGTCAACCATACCATAAAGACATGTGCTCAACTATGTTCAAAGCAGAATTACTTTGTCACAGGCAGAATTTGACAACAATCCAAAATGCACCTCTTCTCCACATATGATAAATTAGAGACATCATCCTTTACAATAGCCATAAATATCATAAAGTATCTTTGAGTAACTCTAATCACACAAATGGAAAAACCTGTATGATAAGAACTTTAAATCTTTCAAAAAAGAAATTTAAGACATCAGAAAATGGAAAGATCTCCTATTCTTTTGTGAAAATAGAGCCAACATAGCAAAAATGTCAATCTTACTGAAATCAACCTATGGATTTAATGCAAATGCTCATTAAAATTATAGCAGAATTCTTCACAGACCTCGAAAGAACAATCCTCAACTTTATAAGAAAAAATAACAATTCAGGATAGCCTAAATAATCTTAAAATCCTGTACAATTAAGGAACTTTTGAATGTATCACAATCTCTGACTTTAAAACTTCACTGTAGAATCACAGTACTGAAATCAATCCACCTTGGATACAAATTCACATGCCTACAAACAGCACATTTTTGACAAAGAAGCAAAATTGTGAAATGTAAAAGAAGCATAACTAACCTGCTTATTTGTTTTTTTCTTTAATTTTTTATTATTAAAATTTTTTATTAAAAATTTCTGCCTCCTCCCCGCCTCCCTTTCCCCCCCTCCCCCTACTCCCCACACCCCACGCCCCACT
>NW_026068097.1:2390818-2392595 GCF_014885135.2 Alexandromys fortis | reverse complement strand
CTCCACTCCTCCTCCCTCTCCAGTCCAAAGAGCAATCAGGGTTCCCTGCCCTGTGGAAAGTCCAAGGCCCTCCCCCCCTCCATCCAGGTCTAGGAAGGTGAGCACCCAAACAGACTAGGCTCCCACAAAGTCCTGAAGCTGCAGCTCTCTGAGGCTACCTTATTTGCAAACCTGCCTTTCAGCTTCTAGCACAGCAGGGGGTAGGACACAGGCTCTCTCTGTCTGCCAACTTGCCATCCCAAGCTCTTGCAGCCTTGCTGTGTACCTTTTTTTTTTTTTTTTTTTTTTTTTTTACCATTTTTTTTAACTGTAATTATAAAATTAAGAGAATTTCTGGACTCTCTCCTGTTCTATTGACTGACTCTAGATTGCTGACTGTGTGGGGTTAAATTAGTTTTTAAACTTTGTCTTTTGCTTGCCTTTTACCAGCAGGTGGGTTAGATTTAGCTGGCTACTGAAAGCACGTGGCTCCTCAATCTCAGTGGTAACCAAAGTGATTCTTTGGCCAAAAGCCATTTTTTTTCTTTTTTCCTACCTGTTTAACAGCAAGCGATAAAAGTTGTATTTCCATATCTAACATACCTACAGATTTTAAATATATGTACCATTGTTTCTGCTCCATTCTAACTCTCTTTAGCTACCAATATATATAACCAAATACTTTTTCTCCCAATTTAAATTTTGTTCCTCTTTTTTTACACTTCTTTAAAATTTATTCTCTATTTCTGAGTGCTTAATACTCAGGTATCCACCAATTTTTTCTCACGGTTCCTCACTTCCTTACTCTTTACTTTTTTGTGTTTTTTTTGGGGGGGGGTGCAGATCAGCCCCACATTGGACGCCATTATGTTCGGGTCCAGTGCTAGCCCGGACCATAAATTATTTCCCTGGATCAGACCCCAACATAAACTCTCTCTCTCTGGACTGGCGTGGAAGTGTGGGAACAAAAACACAACTCACATGGCTTTATCAGGAAGAAGATTTTCCATGATCCCTCATGAAATCCTGAGTTCACATGCTGAAGAATTCCTCTCACTTTATTCTCCAAAGAGCCTTATATATCAAAACATAAACTGAGGGGGAAATTCATTAGCATTCTGTTTCCTAGGTAACCAGGTGAAGGGCTCTTAGTCACATCCACATCTGCCTGTGTTTAATGTCATGTAGGCTGAATTAGCACCTCTTTTCAGGCATCCTCCAAATTAGAGAGAAGAAGCAAAGCAACATCCTTTGTTAGGATAGCGACAGCCTGTCTGGAAGGTTATGTAACTACTTCAGGTGTGGCCTATGGCTTTAGAGCCTGGCTGCCATACCATGTAAAAATATGGGCCTACACATCTCCAACTAGGCTACATCTCCCATTCCTTCCCAAACATTCAGCAAACTGCAGAGCAAGCATTTAAATACATGTGCCTCTTGGACCATTCTCATTCAAACTACCAAACAGCACCCCAGCACCCCACCCCCAACCCTGCCCTGCTGTATGCTAGGACCAGTGCTCAACAACAGTTTTAAGCTCCTACACTAAGGCTACCCACCCAGAGTGGTGAGCTTTAAGGTCCCCTGTAAGGGAGCCCGGGCACCCTCAACCTGTGCTCCAGGGGCTCCTGTGCTCTCCTGGATCAAGCCCTGCCTGCCCCGTCCTTCCTTCTGTGCCCGGATCATTGGGCTACCAGGCAGCCCTGTTTAGGTGCTGAGGAGTTCCATCTGGACTGGTGAGTGTGTGCTATCCAGGGGCGATTGTCCCAGAAGAGAGCACAAACCCCCCTCCCTCAGC
>NW_026068097.1:2378378-2384842 GCF_014885135.2 Alexandromys fortis | reverse complement strand
GGAAAAATTTTTTTTCAGTAAAAAATTATATTTAAATAAATACATGTGCCTCTTGGACCATTCCCATTCAAACTACCAAACAGGGATACTTGGATATTCATACTTTATTAGTCACCATAGAAGGAAGTAGAGTCAGACAAGATAACCACCAAAGAACACAGTACAGTAGAATTTTATGCAAACCTCAAGAAAAATGAAATCATGACATTTTGCTGTGGGATAATGCTCTAGTATACTATAAAGATTTGCCACTTATATTAGTTTAATAGAATGCTGATTGGCCAGTAGTCAGACAGGAAGAATAGGTGGGGCAACAAGACTAAGAGAATTCTGGGAAGAGGAAAGACAGAGACGTATTTACCAGCCAGATACAGAGAAAGCAAGATCAGAATGCCTACTGAGAAAATATACCAAGCCACGTGGCTAAACATAGACAAGAATTATGGGTTAATATAAGTTGTAAAAGCTAGGTAATAATAATCCTGAACTAATAGAACAAATCATTTATAATTAATATAAGCCTCTGTGTGTTTCTTTAGAAATGAACAACTGCTCCTTTAAGAGAGGCTTCCTGACTCAGCATTAGCAGCAAAATCCTTGGAGCTCTTTAAAGAGGGTCTGCCACCACACACTCAAATGGTGTTTATGAGCAGCTAGTAGCATGCTTCTTGGTGGTGGCATGGACCCAGAAATTCCTCAGAGTAGTGACAATAAATGTGGCTCCCACCATTATCTCTGCCATGAAGCTAGACTCTCAGGAAGCCAAGGAATGGGGTGGAGCCAGCTGCCAAAACCATATCTTTACTCCTAGCCATGCTGTTTAGCAGATTAAAGACTCATGTAGTCAGCAAAAGATAGAGATGTACAGTAAAAACAGAGTTAGATGAAAAAAATCTCTAAATGGTTTACAGTATGTTTAAAAGTATATGTAGGCTTGGGAGAAAAAAAAAGGGTAGAAAAAGTCCTTAAAAAAGAAATAGAGTAGCTGGGCATGGTGGCGCATGCCTTTAATGTCAGCACTTGGGAGGCAGAGGCAGGTGGATCTCTGTGAGTTTGAGGTCAGCCTGGTCTACAGAGTGAGTTGCAGGAATGCCAGAGATACACAGAAAAATCTGTCTCAAGAAACCAAAAATTAAAAAATAAAAATAAAACAATTAGAATTTTAAAAAGCCACACAAAAATGGAAAGTACATAGAAAATGTGGATACTGTATGTTATTGTTTTGTTTTTTAATTGTTTGACTGCTCAGGAAGGCTGAATAGCTGCTAAAAGACATTTGATTATAAATTCTGCTGGATTAATCCAATCTAATTCCTTGACTTCAAAATTTAAGTCAAAAGATATGTTACTTTGGAGAAGTGGTTTTTCTTTTGTTTCCACAGGAAATGAGAGGCTGTAGATTCAACTGGGTTACGAAAAATAAGGTTTGATCACAGAAAACCCCTGAAAAATATCCAATGGGAACAAATGGTCCAGATGATCCAATGTTTTAGAGCACCTCTGTTGCAGTTTCTACATCCAAAACAGCCTTAAGGCTGCTGGCTGAGATGATCTAGTTTTACAGAATACTCCAGTAAGGACTTGAACTTAACCCTAAATTTCTTTGGGTCCCCATAAAATTTTCAGAACCTTCAATCAGCAGGAAGTAGCCTAGACAACTATGCCCATATTACCCCAAAATTTGTCCTTGTTTAGAACGTTAGTTACAAGTTGTTATGGATAATGGTCAGGAAGAAAAGCTAAACAAAGGAGATTAGATCCAAAGTTCTTGTTTTGAAAAGAAAAAAAGGGAAATTCTGTGGGATAATGCTCTTGTACACTGTAAAGATTTGTCACTCATATTAGTTTAATAAAACACTGATTGTCCAGTAGCCAGGCAGGAAGTATAGGCAGAGACACCAGAGTAGGAGAATTCTGGGAAGAGGAAAATCAAAGACAGTCACAAACCAGACACAGAGGAGAATGTCTCACTGGGAAAAGTTACCAAGTCATGTGGCTTAACATAGACCAGAATTATGGGTTACTATAAGTTGTAAGAGCTAGTTAAAAATAAGCCTGAGCCAATAGGCCAAACAACCTCTGTGTATTTCTTTGGCACTGAACAGCTGTGGGACTGGGCAGGACAGAAACTTCTGTCTACAACATTTGCATGAAACATGAATGTAACTGGATATCATTGTGTTTAACAAATAAGCCAGACTCAGAAAGATAAGTGCTACATGTTTTTTCTTATATTCAGAACTTGGGCTTTAAATAATGTATGTGTGTGTTTACATATATATGTATTTGTATATATATTATAAAATTAGAAAAGGGATCATGATAGAGGAGAATAGGAATCATGATGACATGTGAAGTATAATGACAAAATTTATGAAGATGCCATGATAAAATCCATTAATTTATACACTAACATGAAGCAATCCAATTGAAATAGAAATTCTCTTTCATATAAAGTCATTACAACTCTTCAGGAAGAATGACTCTTTTAGGGAACAAATATGACGAAAAATAAGGGAGGCTATGTTAGATTATAGATTACTTCTCTGAACTCTGTCATAGGGTGGGAAAGGTAAGGAATAATATAACACTAAATTAATTAAGTTTTTGAATCAGTTTACCATAGATACTTTAAAAACATATTAGTCCTAATTTCTGCACATACACAATCTGGATGAATGAAGCACTATTACCCTGTGGTCATTTTGAAATGTAAAAGTCCAGATAAGAGCAGAGCTGTTATTCAGAATTATTTCCTCTTGTGAGGTTGATTGTTCTATTAACACACAAATGATCATAGATTTTCTTTTCTTTTTTTTTAATGAAGATTAATTTTATTGGGTGTGTTGAAGAGCTGTTTTACATCCTAGGAATCCACATACCCAAATCTCTACAGGTAGAATGTTCTAAAAACTTCAAGTTTGTTTCTATTTATTTATTTATTTATTTATTTATTTATTTATTTATTAAAGATTTCTGTCTCTTCCCCACCACCGCCTCCATAGATTTTCTTTGAGGATTCAAACTTAGGTATTCTCAGTACATGAAGAAGCAATGTTCTTTGCGGGTATCAACATAGAAGAAGATGTTTCTTCAGAGAACAGTTAACTCTATTTATTATTATGCTTTCTGTCACAATACAAAGATAACTTTATCTTCCACAGGCATATATAAAGTTTTTCAAGGAGTTACACTGTGTTTTCTGAAAGGTTTGCATACCAGGGGCTCACTGGAAAGGGTGATAGGGCCATAGAAAAGGTGAAACCAGTCTTTTGCCTCAGGCTTTGTATTTCCATGTTAAGGAGTATTTGAAATTCACCAATTAGATTACTAGGCCACTCAATTCGTTATATATAAATTCCCTGGGGCCCAACATCATCTCAATAACATTGGCTTTACATGGTGCATTGGAAGATCTACTGTAATAAGCAGAGAGAAAGTCACTGGTAAATGTCAAATTTAGCATATTGACCAGAGATCATTGTAGTCACTGTTTCATTGTTAGTAATGCTCCTAGATTTCAGTATACAAGAGGTCAAATGTCACATAATTGATTGCAAAGATCTTTTAAATATTACATATATATTCCTTAATTACTTCAGCATGAAGAGTCTACCCAGAGTTAGCAGAGATTATCTGTCTGTCTAATTATTTTTAAGTTTTATATTTATTTATTTTTTCTCATATATTACCCCTGTTCACAGTTTCCCCTCCATCTTCTCTTTCCCGTTCTTTCTCCTACCTACCCCTCTCCCCCAGATCCACTCCTCTTTCATTTCCCTTCAGAAAAGAGCAGGCCACTCAGGGATGTCAACCTAATATGACATAACCAATTACAATAAGACTAGGCACATATCCTCATATCAAGGCTGCGTGAGACAACTCATTCCGAGGAAAAGGGTCCCAAAAGCAGGCAAAGGAGTCTGAGGGAGTCCTCACTCCCACCATTAGTAGTCCCATAAGAACACCAAGATACTCAGTCATAATATATATACAGAGGACCTAGGCTAGACCCACACAGGCTGTGATTGTTGCTTTAGTTTCTGTGAGCCCTTATGTGTCTTGGGTAGTTGATTCTACGGGTTGTGTTCTGCTTGTGTCATTGGCCCCTTGGGCTCCAACAGTCCTTCCTTCTCCTCTTCTGTGGGGTTCCCTAGCTCTGCCTAATGTTTGGCCATGGGTCTCTATATCAGCTCCTATCAGTTGCTGGATAAAGCTTCATTGGATGACAATTGGGCTAGGCACCAATCTATGATTATAGCAGAATATCATTAGGAATAATTTCATTGACTTACTGTTTTGTTTTGTTTTTACAGGCTTTTTAGAGACCTATACTAAGTCTCTTTGCTATGCTGATTATGGTCCTTGACCATCCAGGCAGTGTCAGGGGTGGGTGCCCTCTTGTGGCCTGGGTTTCAAGTTGGACCACTCTTTGGTTGGCCACTCCCACAAATTCTGTATCACCTTTACCTGAGCACTTCTTACAGACAGGACAGATTGTAGGTTGGAGGTTTTGTGGCAGGGTTGGTGTACAAGTCCCTCCACTGGAAGTCTTGCTTGGTTACAGAGGTGGCCAGTTCAGGCTCGGTCTCCTCCATTACTAGGAGTCTTTGCTAGAGCTGCCTTTGTAGATTTCAGTGAGTTCCCATTGCACTAGGTTTCTACCTTACTCTCGGAATGACCCCCAGGTCCAGTCATGTCTCATAGTACTGGGACTTTTATTTTTTTTAAATACATTTATTTGGCCAGTGTGTGTGTGTGTGTGTGTGTGTGTGTGTGTGTGTGTGTGTGTGCATATACTGTGGCATGCATGCAGAAATCAGAGGACAACTTGTAGGAATTGTTTCTCTCATTTTACTGTGTAAATCTTGGGGATCATATGCAAGTCAGGCTTACCAGCAAGTGCCTTTATTGACTGAGCCATTTCACTATATGAGTAGAGCTTTCCTTTGTGCTTGTCTGCCAGTTCATTGGTGGTATACAGCAAGATCTGGTCTTCTGATCTGTGTGTGAGGAGAAAAGGATTTCATAATATGAGAGCTCTAGCATATGTTTGGTTATGTTTATCTTCTGGTCTGTGAACCATACAGCCCCCTATTTGTATGTCTGGTCAGCTTCAAGTAGTGGTGAACTTGGTTTAATATAAAATGTCCTCTATCTAAATTCATGGAAATTCCTAAGAAAAACCTAGTGTGAGTTCATCTTCCTTCAGGCTTTCTTTGGGGTCTTTTAAAGAATACTCTTTCTTTGAAAGGTCTGCAGAGGCAGCTCAATTTTACAGTGTTAGCCTAGCAATCTTGACAATCTCTATTCACTACTTGGTACTGTAAAAACAAACAGATGCTTCCATTCAAAGATCAAAGTGACCTATGATTCTGGGTAAGAGCCAAAGTATCTAGCAATTTAAGAAGTTGCTCAACAGGATGAAGAAGGAGAAATATTTACAAAGCAGGAATAGCTGTTTAGCACTGTCACATTAGTTAAAAGATACTATACTAACAATATTTTTTCCTGAGAAAGGGTTTCTGTGTAACAGTCCTGGCTGCCCTGGAATTCACTCTGTAGACCAGGCTGGTCTCAAACTTACAAAGGTCTTCCTGCCTCTCCCTCTCAAATTCTGGGATTAAAGATGTGCACCACCACCAGCAGGCCTGTTGAAATACAAAGCGGCGGGGCTGCGTCCCCAACACCCCGGCCGCTTGGCTAGCTCATGCCCGAAATAACAACACACAAACTGTATCCATTGAAAGAACTGCTTGCGTAAATATTTCAACAGATGGCGCCCAGACGTGTGGCCAACTGAATCCACAAAAAGCCTGAGAAAGCTTGGGAAAGAATGGAGTGAAGCATGTTTTCTTGGTAGCAGAAATTTCTTGGGTCTACTCCGCTTGCTAGAGGCAAGCAAGCACTCTCATCTAAGAGAGGCTTCCTGACTCAGCTTCAGCTGCAAAACCCTGCAGCTCATTAAGAGGTCCTGCCACGAAACACTTAAACGGTGTTGGTGAAAAGCTGAACGCATGCTTTTCGGTTTTCAGCCGTAGCAGGAAAAAAGCTGTGCTGTTTAAAAATGCCGGCTTTCTGGGCCGTCCTGCCAGGGCAAACTCTGACTGAGGCAGGAGGGCCAACTATTGAGAGAGGACTTGACTGTTGTCTGTTGTAGCTCGCTGGCTGGCAGGGACTTTGAAATGCCATAGAGTTGTGGCTATAAACGTGGCTATAGCCTGTATATCGGCCTTGAGGCTGGAAAGCTAAGGAATGGACTGGATCTAGATGGCAAAGCCACGGCTTTAATCCTACTCATTGCTCAGTAACTTAAAGGCTCGTGTGGTCAGAAAAAGAGAGATATATAGTAAAGAGAGATTCAAAGACAAAGAAAATATTTAAATGGTTTACAGTGTGTTAAAAATATATGCAAGCTAAAAGTTAAAAGTTCTTAAAAGTAAAAATAAGCAAGAAAAAGAGAA
>NW_026068097.1:2367734-2376615 GCF_014885135.2 Alexandromys fortis | reverse complement strand
CAGAATAGGATGCTGGGCGGAAGAGGAAGTGAGGTCAGACTCTGCGCTGCTTCCAGAGGGACCAGACAGCCGCCATGCTCTGCTCTCCCAGGCAGCTGCAACCCACGATGGACTTAGGCTAGAATCTTCCCGGTAAGCGCACCTTGGGGTGCTTACACACATCATTTTGGGCTGATGAGGGAGGGGGAGTTGATTGGGGGAGGGGGAGGGAAAGGGGAGGCGGCGGTGGGGAAGAGACAGAAATCTTTAATAAATAAATAAATAAATAAATTTAAAAAAAAAGAAAAGAAATGGGCTAGTCCAGGTGCAAGAATTAGCCTGTAAGGGCTAGAGTTCATGGGCCAAGCAGTTCTTAAATGAACACAGTTTGTGTGTTGTTATTTCGGGCATGAGCTAGCCAAGCGGCCGGGGTGTTGGGGACGCAGCCCCACCGCTTCGTATTTCAACACAGGCCTAACTTTCTTATTAAATGGGAAAAATGGATTTCTTTTGAGGCAGCATCTTACTCTGGAGCCTTAGGCTAGCCTTAGACTTACAACCCTACTGTTTCAGCCTCTTGAGTGTTGGGATTACAGGCATGTTACAGATGCCTGGCTAATCATAGGATCTTAAATTTTTAGTTTTGCAAATAAAGTAAAATGTGTGCAGCTTATTTATATTATTTATTTTCAGCATATGTTATAAAATTATACCTTCTTAATATTAGGTATTATGATGATTAATTTTAATTGTTAATTTGACCAGATTATGAAATTCCTATGGCATTAGTAAGGCACACTTTGGGTATAATTTTGAGAGTATTTCCAGAAAGAATGAACAGAAATGTGGTGACCTACCCTGGGGAGATTGTCACCATTCCATAGTCTCGGATTCCAGAGTAAAAAGGGGGAAGGGAAAAAAGCCTGTTGAGTGCCACCATTCCCATTTCATTGATTTCTGATCTGCTGAGATGTAAGCAATTGTACATGTCTCTTTACTATAATAGATCATATTCCCTGAACTGTGAAACAAAATAAGCCCTTAAGTAGCTTCATGTCATATATTTGGTAATAGCAACAAGAAAAGTAACTAATACAGGTCAATAGAAAATTAGCATAATACCTTTGCTATTTGCAAAAGACTGCAACAAAGCTCTCTGAGAGGTCTTTTCCAGTTATCATATAAGTTTTCAAATTGTGAGTCCTGTCTTACTCAGTCAGAGATGCTATAATGAAGTAGCAAGTGACTGGAGAGATGACTCAGTCATTAAAGATTACTTGCTGCTCTTCCAGAGCATCTGAGTTGTGTGAGCACCTGAGTTGTGTTCCTAGCACTCACAACTGGGAGTCTTAGTAACTTCAGCTCCTGGGAATCTGATGCCCTCTTCTGGCCTCCATAGGAACCTGCACAACATGGCATATACTCCACATAGACATACACTTACACATAAATTAAAAATGTGCAAAGTAACTGGTGAGTTATTGTCTTTGTACATTGTTTCTGCCACACCAGAATTTCACACTAAGTGACTTATAAAAGATTCTGGAGGCTGGGAAGTCCACGGTCATGATGGGGGCATATGGTTTGCTGTGTTATGAAGTGGAAAAAGATGAAAGAGTCAGAGCAACTGCAAGGGTTAGTTGTGGGAAGGAGAAACTTTTATAGCAAGAATCCATTATTGGAGACTTCACAATATATGCTGCTTCTACTAGATCACAGCACTCAACATTGTTTCACTAAGCAAAGTTTCAATCACCTGAACCCTAAGGTATGCATTCAAAACATGCATTTATAAATAATGGAAATTATCAAGATATCACAAGAGTCAAATTCTGATGAGAGCTCATCTGGGAATGCATGTTGCTGTCATTTTGTTGTGTTCTCCTCCCATGGCAGAAAGAGTTAGCTAGATTTCTGTACTTTTCCAATGAAGCCATTAAATCTCATTCACAAGAGTACCATTCTTATAATTTCCCTCAGTGACTCTTAATACCATCATATTGGGTGTTGTACTGGTGTACTTTGAATGTTCTTTTTAGCCTGTAGGCAAAACAGTAACCTGGATGTCCACTCACCTTTTCTTTGATCTGAGAGTCTAATGACTCACAGAACTGATGTCTGTTGTTAGAGTTAATACTGAGATTCTCTATTGAGTCTTGTTTCAAATAGTTAAACCTCTTATAGAGACAGTTGTAATAAATGAATTCTATCAAAAGGAATTCACCAAATTGTGATTGCAAATGAAATAGCTTTGTGGGGACAAGATGTACTCCCAACAAGGGAGCCTTATGTTTCTCTCCTCCCACTGCTTCACTTTTAATCTTGCTGCAGAAATTATGACATTATCTTCTCAAACTCCTTAACTCCACATCAGTATCTTAGGTCTTTCTTGTTCATAGAAACTAAAGATAGTTTTGAAGGCCAGCTCCTTCAATTCTTTCTGTTATTCTTTCGGTCCCTGCCCTAGCCACGCCCACTCCTTTTTAACCTGTGACCTCGCTTGCCATCATTCTCTCTCCCGGTGTACACAGGGCTTTGGGCTTTGCCTCCTCTCTTTTCTCCTTTTCTCCTCTTCTCTTCTCTCTCTCTCTCTCCCTTTCTCTCTCTCTCTCTCCCTTTCTCTCTCTCTCTCTCTCTCTCTCTCTCTCTCTCTCTCTCTCTCTCNCTCTCTCTCTCTCTCTCTCTCTCTCTCTCTCTCTCTCTCTCTCTCTCCCCATCTCTCCCTCTCCCCCTCAATAAAAAGCCGGGCGGTGCTGGCGCACACCTTTAATCTCAGCACTCGGGAGGCAGAGGCAGGCGGATCTCTGTGAGTTCGAGACCAGCCTGGTCTACAAGAGCTAGTTCCAGGACAGGCTCCAAAGCCACAGAGAAACCCTGTCTCGAAAAACCAAAAACTAATTAAATAAATAAATAAATAAAATAAAATAAATAAAATGCCTTATACCTATCTTTTTGTGTCTATGTGTCTGTTAGTCCCAGCGCGGCCTGTGCCCTCCTGCTGGTGGGAAACTGTAGCCACTTGCTCGTGTGCCGGACTCTGGAGCTGGTGCCCGGCACTGCTGGGGACCCACCGGAGTTTGCTGCTGCTCTGTGAGCCCGCCGGGCGGGGGAGCCCCCCATATTTTTAGGAATAAGACTTTCCAAAGGGTAATTTATGTTTGGATGTTGGCTTTTTACCTTCTTAAGCACTGCAATCTCCAAATGTAAGTTTGGCACTATTCATGTATTTCTGTTACCTAAAGTAATTTTACATGTCTGTATTATAAAATAATACAATTGTATTTCATATTTTGTTGTGATATTCAAAATATTTACTAGCATAAGTGGATTTCAGAATTAGTTAAATTGCTTTATCTAGCTTATATATACCTTCCTTTTCTGGGAAAAGCAAAGTTTTTTTTAATAGATACCATGTGTTCTCATAATATTCAGGCTGAGAGACTTGAGAGAGAATAGACACAGAATTTGCCCGCATTCTGTAGAGTAAACAAGGAAGCAGGGAGAGGGGAGCATATTAACCAAGACTAAATGTCAAACTCATCTTTTAGGGTATCTTATGGGATCTTAAAATATTTCACAAAACTTCTGAAATTCTTTTCTTAAAAATGTCTTGCTTTTTTAATTAATTAATCTTGATATCTGGCAATATCCTGCATGTATATAATGCTTTCCGGTTATTCTCCCCTATCATCTCTTAGTTCCTTGGTACTCTTTTGCCAGCCTCCCTGTTTCCTTAAAAATGTTTCCCATATTTACTAGCTTTTTTTGTTTAGAGCAGTTTGGAACTAACGTGAGAGCCTGGTGGGCTTACTACTGGACTTACAACTGGGTACTATCCCTCTCCATTTCTCAGAATGTGCCATTTGCCATTAGATCAGGAGTAAGCAGTGGGGCCATATGAAGCACTTCTCAGTTAAGAAGGCCCAAGTTACATTATCTCAGTGCTAGTAGGCAGAGCTGTTGTCAGTTCTGGTTGCCACAGCTGCATGGTGCTTAGAAGATGGCATTTTGCAGCCTTGCTCTCTTTATTCTAGCCCTCACATTTTCTAGACAAATCAGTGTAAGTGACTAAATTTTTTGGTAAAGTTGTAGCATTCTGGGTGAATTGTCCAAAAGAGTATAAAAATTATCTTGAGTAGAAACCATGAAATATCATTGCCCAGAACATTAAAAAAGAGTAGACATCTCAGTGTAAAAGCAAACATTGAAATAGTTCATATTAGGTGCAAAGAGTTATAGATGCTTGGGTTTTCCTCCATGTATCTATATTCTCAAAGACCATATCTTGTGTGATAACACATCTAAAGATTCTTCCCTCCTGGACAAAAGTTTTTATTATTTATTTGTTTATTTACATATGTTTTGTTTTGTTTTCTTGAGACAGGGTTTCTTTGTGTAGAGCACTCTTCTATTCTGGAATTCACTCTGTAGACCAGGTTGGCTTCCAACTCAGAGATACACCTGCCTCTGCATCCCTAGTGTGGAAATTAAGAGCCTGTCTCATCACCACCCAGCTAGTTTTAAAATCTTAATGAATGTTGGGAGTGATTACATTTTTGTTGCCAGAGAATTGGGAAAAAAATGTGTTAATATGGAGTGTACAACCTAGTTTGGCTGAAGTACAGGCTCAGAATGATAGAATTCTGTCAGATTTATTTGGAAAGTTCTTGGCAGTCTTTTAGGGTCTTGAATGCTGTATTGATGTGTTCAAACTTTTTACAGGATGTAATTTGGAGGCACTGAAGGTTTTTGTTCAGGAGTTAAAAGAGAAATATGAAATTGAGTAACATGGTTAGATTTGACCAAACTGAGAGGAGTAGTGATGAGAGGCCATTCAGAAACTGGCAATAGGGTAGTTACAAGTGATCTAACTTCCATTGAGAGAGCTCTTATTTCACAGTTGTATAAAAGCAGCAGCGAAGGCAATGGAATGTGTTAGTCTAAATATAATTGGTCCCCATAATCTCATAGAGAGTAGCAGTATTAGGAGGTGTGGCTTTTTTTGGAGAAGGCAATGCCTTGTTGAAGGAAACGTGTCAATACGAGGGTGGATGTTGAGGTTTCCTATGCTCAGGATATGACCCATTGTCTCAGATGACTTCCTGTTGCCTACAGGACATTGGATTCTCAACTACTCCTCCAACACCAGCTCTGCCTGCGCGCTCACAGGCTGCTTGTCATGACGATAGTGGACTGACCTTCTGAAAGTATAAGTTATCCTCTCCATTAAATGTTTTTATTTATATATAAAAAAAAGGTGAGGTGTTACCTCCGAAATTTCAGACTCTCTGCTTATGCCACTTCATCTCTCTGGTTTCAACAACAGTAAGAAATCTTTTGGCTTGTGTTTTTCAAACATGCTCAGAATGGGCATCACAAGTTTAGTGCCAAAGATTTGGCATCCTCAGATCAATCCAGTTCGCAAGTACCTTGTCTTCTAGGAAACAGCACAGACATTCTTTCACAGACCAGATTTGACATATATGCAATGCACACATGCTTTTAAGTTAGGTATGTGTGAAGTGGAACCTTGGGGACCTTACTTCATTATGATTTTCAAGGAACTGGAGGGATTTGCTTCTACTCATGATTTGACTTTTAATTAAAGTGGGGAAAGATATGGACTATTCAGTTTTGACTATAGTTTTCCTGTCATTAGGAGCTTTTTCCTAAGAACACTAACCAGTGTGCCTTTGGCCATCAAGTTAGCATTCAACATTAATTCACATTAATGAAAAAAAATGCCATTATGTTACCCTTTAAGAAAAGAGCTTTCTAAGACTTCTAGCAATAGTGGAGAGGGTGCCTGAACTGGCCTTCCCCTGTAAGCAGATTGGTGACTACCCTAAATGCCAGCATAGAAACTTCATCCAGTAACTGGTAAAAGTAGATGCAGTGATCCATAGCCAAGTACTGGGCCAAGCTCAGGGAGTCCAGTTAAACAGAGGGTGGAAGGATCATATGAGCAAGGGGCTCACAATTATGATGGGGAAACCCACAGAGATGACTGACCTGAGTTTGTCCGAGCTCACGGTCTCTGGACATACAGCTAAGGAGCCAGCATGGGAATGAACTAGGTCCTCTGCATCTGGGTGACAGCTGTGTAGCTTGGTCTTTTGTGGGACCCCTAGCAGTGGGGCCAGAACCTATCCTTGATGCAAGGGGAAGGATCTTGGTCCTGCCTCAACTTGATATGCAATGCTTTGTTGGTTCTCAAGGGAAACCTTTTCCCATCTGAATAGAGACTGAGGAGGTGTGGATGGGGGGTGGGGTGGGGAGAGGGGTTGAAGAGAGGTGCAGGGGAGAACAGGAGGAGAGGAGGGAGGGGAAACTGTGCTTGGTATGTAAAATAAAATAAAGAAAAAATAATAAATAAAAACTTATAAAAGGAAAAAAGCAAAGAGCTTTCTCTCAATATATTTTTCTCATAGTTGAAAAAATACTTATCATTTTTTTCACTAAGTTAAAAAAATACTGCTGAAAATGTCAGGCTCATTTCACAGCTCTAACCTAAGCTCTGCAAACTGAAAGAGGGCTGGTGAAGCCAGACCACCAGAGGGTAGTTTCTAAGTCTTTTACAGTTAGATGGGTATGTTACCTTAGTTTAAAGCGAAGAAACCTGTTGTGTCACAGATACACTTATATATTTATGCCACATTGAGTTTATTGCTGTGTGTTTTTAGTTTGTTTGGTTCTCATTATTCTACTTACAATGATGGTTTGCATCTTTGCGTACTTCAATTTCAAAGATCTGCTTGAATTAGCTGTTTTCATCGCTGCCTATGCCCACTCTATTCCACTAGAGGGCACTCTTACCTCTAAGACTACTGCAGCCATGCACAGTTAGAAGAGGAAGACTGGCTTGCGCTTGTCAGAAAGGCTGATTTGTCTGAAATATTGCTATCCATGTCCCTCTTCTCCCAAGTCCTACACTGTTTCATACTTAACTGCTTTTAAAAGTCTCATAATTATCTATTAACTGGGTATTGTATATAAGGTACGAGGTGGCCGAAGAGACAAGATTTGAGCTAAAGACAGACAGACTGGGCTCCTAGGAACCCACAGTAGAATGGCAGAGAGGGTACGCTGCATCTGAGTAGAGGAGAGTGCCATGGAGACAGAAAGAAAGCTTTTGATGTTTGGTTCGGCATGGCCTGAGACTCAGAAGGGCTAGGGTTTCATAGCCTTGGTTTGTGGGGTTATTAGCATACATCCAGGACTTATCTGGCATATTGTGTGTAGAAAGAACAGCATCATTTGCATTACTGCACTGAAGCTCAGCTCTAGAGATCAGGAAGAAGGGAGTGGTAAACACTGTCTCCGGGCCTAGGAACTGGCTGTGTTCTCCCATAGTCTCAGATCAAAGGCACCTGCACCAGCTCAATACCAAAGAGTAAAAATATTTATTGTAGCAATTTCATTGGCTTTTTGTCAATTTTTGGACAACAACAAAACAGAGAAAAACACATTAATAAAAACAAGTATCACTCATGTTGCCATCAACAACAGTTGCCCATTCTCAATCTCTTTATGTATTTGTTTCCATATTTTTTTCTTGCACATTGAAAATATTCACACATGGGGCTTGGAGAAATGGCTCAATGATTGGGAGTACTTTTGCTTTTGCAGAGGACCCAGGTGCAGTCTCCAGTAACCACATGTGCCTCACAACCCTCTGTAACTCCAGTTCTAAGAGACCTAGTTTTATCCTATGGCTTGCATGGACACCAGGCTTGCATATAGTACACAGATATACACGCAGGCAGAATAGTCAGACATAGAAAAGAAAAGTAAATCTTTTTTAAAAATTCAGAAGCACAAACATTATATTGCCTCTTTGGGGGTTTGTTTTAATCTATGTTCTCCCATTCATCTAGCACCACTTTTTGAGTTTAGCTATGGGGGTGTGCAGAATGCTCTTACAGTACAGTGGCAGCAAATTTATCATGTTCTTCTCTAATTTTTATCTTCACTTCAAAAATGCAAACCTATTATTCCAGATCTTAAATTTGTATGAGTACATGTACGATGGTTAATGTTATTGTCAATTTGACACAATCTATAGTCACATGGGAAAGAGTCTCAATAAGGGATTATCTGTGGACGTGTTAGTGGAAGACGGAGCCCAGAGTATATAAAACTCAGAAAAGCTAGAAGGCAGATATGCTAATTCATTGCCCTCTGCTCTTGCCTCTAATATGACTAGCTGCTTCAAGTACCTGCCACCCTAACTTCCCAGCAATGAAGGACTGGAACATGAAATTGTGAGCCAAATAAATCCTTGCTCTTTTAATTTTTTTTCCTTTTAATCACTGCAACAGGACAGGAAAGTTAGACAACACGAGACATGGAAGTGGAAAAGGGACTGAAGGGCGCAGGCATGGGGAGGGGTACAAATGATGGGGAGTAGGGACAGAAAGTATAGGAACAACAAAAGCCAAGTATGTATAAAATACCACAATAAGAGCTATTACTTTGTATCCCAATTTTAAAAACAAATTAAAATTATTAAAAAGTTAGAGAAAAATGTGTAAATCAGAAATATGCAAATAATCAGATCACCTGTAGCCACTGCTTGGAATTATAATTGATGCTAATTTTGATATATTGTTCTCTGTTGAAATAGGAGCGGCGGGGCTGCGTCCCCAACACCCCGGCCGCTTGGCTAGCTTATGCCCGAAATAACAACACACAAACTGTATTCATTTAAAGAACTGCTTGGCCCATACTCTAGCCCTTATAGGCTAATTCTCGCACCTGGTCTAGCCCATTTCTAATAATGCGTGTAAGCACCCCAAGGTGCGCTTACCGGAAAGATTCTAGCCTAAGTCCATCGTGGGTTGCAGCTGCCTGGGAGAGCTGAGCATGGCGTCTCTGCTCCAGCAGAGCTGTCGGGTCTCTC
>NW_026068097.1:2334338-2361318 GCF_014885135.2 Alexandromys fortis | reverse complement strand
TTTGTGGGAGCCTAGGCAGTTTGGATGCTCACCTTACTAGACCTGGATGGAGGTGGGTGGTCCTTGGACTTCTCACAGGGCAGGGAACCCTGATTGCTCTTTGGGCTGACGAGGGAGGGGGACTGGATTGGGGGAGAGGGAGGGAAAAGGGAGGCAGCACTGGGGAAGAGACAAAAATCTTTAATTAATAAGTAAATAAATTAATTAATTAAAAAAAACAAACAAAAAAAGAAATAATATATGCTGTTGTATGTAAATGTGAGTATCTGCCTGGATAAATTTCTTGCAATGGAGCTTCTTTGTTGGGGACTATAAATTAAAGGACACTATTATTTCTTTATTTAGCTAAAAGATACATGTTTATTTTATACCATGTAGAAAATACATACCCAAGAAAGGAGAAGACAAACTACCCAACTTACCATTCAAGGATAACCACCATTAACCCATCCAGTGGTCTTTTATGATACTCCATGTGCTCTTTCATAAGCTTTATACTTAATATACTCTGAACATCTTTTTCATTTTGTAAGTTTTTCATGCTTTCACTGATTACATAGAGTTTCATTGTGTGAAAATACTACAATTTATTTGACTAAGCTTCTGCTGTTGGACATTGACATTGTCTTATTTTCCCCCATTGTAGACAACACATGAGTAACTGGTTTTTATAAGCATAAATTTTTGCTTCACTTAAATTTCTGAACATAAAATGGCTATTTTCACATGTATTCATATTTTAAGGTTTTAAGAAAAGCATTATCTATCTATGTATCCATTTATTTATTTTTATCTTTGTCACAGAATATTGGATTTTCTCTCCCTCCCCTCCCAAATAAATTCTTGGGATTAATATTTTACCAATATGACTACATATAATTGACATCCTATTTTAAGATTTATATTCCCTTACCAGTAAAACTGATTTTCCCCTTTTCCATTTTTTTTGTGTTGGAGTGGGGATTTTTTC
This sequence comes from Alexandromys fortis, assembly GCF_014885135.2. Lineage (NCBI taxonomy): Eukaryota > Metazoa > Chordata > Mammalia > Rodentia > Cricetidae > Alexandromys > Alexandromys fortis. The sequence goes on along the minus strand of NW_026068097.1, from coordinate 2,360,348 downwards.
CCAATTTTTAAGATATTTAAAAATAAACTATAAATACCAATTTGTGTTGTTCACAAAGATTTTCTTACTTGACTCACTGTTAGAACTCCAAGCCTATATTTCCTAATAGCTTCAGTACAGTCTTAGAAGCATCCTTGTCTACTTACAGTAGCATGCAGGATTGGCCTGCTAGTGTGCCATTTAGGACATTTGAATTTGTATTCGGAAGTAAGTTTGGCTCTCTATTTGCTTCTTTATGTGAATATTTGTCAGGTTTTATGGTTAAGATAACTTTAATTCTACAAAATGAATGAAGCTTATTTCCTTCTCAGAGCATGGAAATTATCTGTTCCCAGTGAATCAGAAAGAACTTGCTTGTAAAGCTTACAAGGTATTGTAACAATCATGGGAGGAAATGGCTTTTTTGATAGTCCAATTTCCCCAAGTTTTATACTTCTTTGTGATTCCAGTTTGCTAATTTTCCTAGTAATTTATCTGTTTTTGAGATTTCCAAATTTGATAACATTTTTCTGTGTTATTGAAATATATCTTAATACACACAGAGAACAAATCAGCCATCCATGATAATTTTTAGTTTATCTGCATTACGACAGTCACCACAACACATTTACAGTTTCAGAACCTCAAAGAAATCCAGTATCCATTAGCATTCAAGGTTCATTTCCACTCAATCTCCAACCCCCACCCCATGCCCTGGTTGTAGGCAAGTCACTAATTTCCTTTTTGTCTACAAAAAAAAATGTGTCTGTTCTGGATATTTCATATGAATGGAGTCATATACTATGTTAAATTTATGACTTCCTTCTTTCATTTAGTATAACGGTACTCACAGTTCAACTGTATATATGTCAGTTCTTCATTTTCTTTTTAATTTTTTAATTAACAACCTTCTTTTTCAAACAGTCTTAAAATGTAAAATCTAAGTATATAGTACATATAGTTTTCCTAGACACCTTCTTCCCTCACTCCTTAACATAGTTTTTCTAACATCCTGCCTTATAAATTGATGCATTAATATTGATATACGATTTTTAATTGAAGTTTCTAGTTTATACTAGGATTCTCAAATAGTGCAGGTATTTAACAAATGCCTCATATCAGGCATCCCCCATTATAATCATAAAGTATAGATTAGATGAATAAGTGAACCACAGAGGAATTCCTAGCAGAAAATAATAGAGTCTTCATGCATATTATTTAGTGAAAGAAGCCTGTCTACCAATACCATATACTGTATGATTATAATTCTCTAGCCTTCTGGTAAGGAGAAATGAAAGAAACAATAAGTAGATCGACCTTTGTTAGGAACTTGATGGAGGAGGGAAAGACTGCTTTAATATTCTTCTATGCTTCACCTGTCCTATTGCAGGGATAAGTACCATAGCCAAAAGCAACTAGGGAGAAAAGTGTCTTCTCATCTTATGGCTTACAGTCCATCTTAAAGGGAAATTAGAGAATCAAGACAGAACCTGGATGTAGGAAATGAAGCAGAAGCCATGGAAAAACTCTGTCTACTGGTTTGCTCCCCAATGGTTTGTTCATTATAGCATCCATGCAGCCCAGGGTTGCAACACCCACAGTGGGTTGGACCTTTTTCATCAATTATTAGTCAAGAAAATACCCTAAAGATTTGCCTATAGTGGTGTGGGAGGTCATTCTGTCCATGTGTTGCTTTCATTGGTTAATGAATAAAGAAACTGGCTTGGCCTAATAGGGTAGAACCTAATTTAGGTAGGTAGGGAAAACTAAATGGGATGCTGGGAAAAAGAAGGCAGAGTTAGACGCTATGGATCTGCCAGAGACAGACACTGGGAATTTTACCCAGTAAGCCACTACCATGTAACAATACATAGATGATGAATAGAAATGGGTTAAATTAAGATGTAAGAATTAGCCAATAAGAAGTTACAGCTAATGGGCCAAACAATGATTTAATTAATACAGTTTCTATGTGGTTATTTCAGGGCTAAGTTAGCTGGGTGGCAGGGATGAACAAGTGGCCCCTCCTTGCAACACTATAGGCCAGTTTTGTGGGGGAATGTTCACAGCTGAGGCTCTCTCTTCCAAGGTGACACTAAACAACAACAAAGCCCAAGCAAGCCAGAAAATTGTACGGTTGCCCCGTATTTTCTATGCCAATATCTTCTTCTTTTTTTTTTTTTTTTTTGAGATTTTGAAAAATGTTTAGTGTCCTTTCTTTGGAAACCACATTTGTTTTCTTTGCCTTTAGTTTTACTCCAAGTGTTTTTCTTTTTCTTTTTTTAAATTTTATTTATTTAATGTAATGCGTGTTTAGATAGTCTCCCATTATAACTTGAATTGTTCATCTTCTTACTGTTGAGATTTATGAGTTCTTTGAATATTTTAGGTAAAATGCCTGCATTAAATAATGTTCTGCAATCTTTCTCCAACCCTGATATTTCTTTTTCAATATTCTAAAAATTGCAGAACACAAATATTTTAATAAGGTCTTCTAATTGATTTTATTCAATATTTCATATGGATATACTATATTTTAGTTGCTAAATTAATCACTTGGTGATTGCTTACATAATTACTTTTCATTATCATAAATAATGTAATTATAAACATTTGAGTAACACAGTGTTTTATAATGCAGGATTCCCCTCTGTATGCTGTGACTATGTTTTGTTACAATTGCTTAATGAATAAAGCTGTTTTGGCCTATGACAGGGCAGAATAGAGTAAGGAATTCCAAGCAAATAGCGGAGGAAAGAAGGTAGAGTCAGAGAGACACCATGAAGCAGTCGAAGGAGAAAGATACACTGGAACTTTACTGGTAGGCCAGAGCCTCATGGCAATTCACAAATTCATATAAATGGGTTAATTCAAGATGCAAGAGCTAGCTAGAAATATGCCTGCATCATCAGCAGAACAGTTTTGTAATTAATAGAGTGTCTGTGTGATTCTTTGGGTCAGGGTGGCAGGGAAACAATAGAGCAGCCTATTCCTACAGTTTTATGTCTGAGAACCTGTCCAAATTTTCCCACGTGGGCATCATTTTCCAGTCACACAAGCAGAGTAGGGGGGTTAAATTTCCTTTTTAGCTTTAGCAATGCTTCTTATTATCAGCCTTTTCTATTACTTTTTCCATTACAACATTTATATAGATAGAAAGTAGTATCTCCTCATGTTTTTGTTTGCATTTCCGCAATGCAATTGAACATATTTTCAGGTACTTATTTGCCATCTGTTTATCTTCTTTGCCCTTCTGGTATTCTTTTCCATGGGAATTTCATTGATTCCTCTAATACATTTTCGTGTAGGTAATTTCCAATATTTACTTAAAACACTGACCTATTTACTAACAGTTTCAATTCCCCACTTGCTTACCAGACATTGGCATCCAGACTGAATCTCAGGATATGTATATTGCAACTGAAACTCATTTGTTCTTCTAAGCCATGTTCCTTTTCCTTTATTTCCTATGTCTATTATACCATTATTCATTTGTAAAAAAAATTATTGATTCTTTGCAAAATTCACATCATGCACCACAGTCCCACTTATCTCCCAATCTCTCCATATCTTCCTTCCACCCTTGTAATAGCCATCCCCAAGAAATCAACAAAACAAAACAAAAAATCTCGCCATGGAAGGTGTAGTGTGTCACACAGTATATACCCTTTTGCTCAAATGACTTTACTTTCAAATATTCATTGCAATGAGTCATTGGTCTGGTTTGAGGCCTCTGGCTTCTGATATACTATCAATACTGGATCCTCACTGGGACTCCTCTTGGATTTCCTGTTGCTACCCTAAGTAATGGAGATTCTGCAGCTTTCGTTCTGCAGGACCAGCCCCTTCATGTACTCTAGCACATATGGGGAAGATGGTGTGGGCCAATTCAAAGCCCTGAATCTGAATTTGGGTGGTAGCTGAGTTGGTCAGCCCACCAACTCTCCTGCAGTCAAGCCAGCCACTGGGGCCTGCTTCCTACTTTGCCAAAGTGAGGGGTGGGGCCATCTCTCCCACACTGCCCAGGTGAAAGGCAGGGCAAATTCTCTCCAGGGCAAGGCAGGCTACTCACATCAGACTGTTCCTTAACACCATCCTCATGTCTTCTGTTCCACCACTCTTCATAGTGCACAAACCATTCAGCTTCTCTTTCTCTTTCATCTCTCCACCATATACTTGCTCATCAAATTGGTGCCTGCCTTGCATATGCCACACGGCAGAAGTTGGGGCATTGAGGCAGGCAGCAGGAGGGGATCCTATTAGGTATCTTCTGCTATACCATTTCTTATAATGATCCAAATATTAAACTTAAAATTTATTTAGATGTGAAATAGTTGGAATAGGGAAAAGTCTATTAATTGTCATTATATCAGGACTAATTTACTTTATTTTTTTCTTTTTAGTATTCATTTCTTGATCTCAATCCTTTTCTGATTTTGATCTCTTACTCTATTGGTCCTTATACTTTTCATTGTATCTTGAGTTATTTTAGCTGTAACTTAAATAGCCTGTCTTGAGTGATTAATATATACCTCCTTGCTTGTTTATATTTGTGTAAGTCTAAGACTTGAATTATTACTTACTCTTGTAATTCTAAAATATATATTTTTAGTCATGGCATATTCTCAAAAGTTCAGAAAATTGGTATGACACCTCTTCTTCTATACAGGCTTCTTGAACCTTTTATATTCTGTCAGACATCTCCATCTTAACTGCCTACAAACTTGATTCTGATTTTATCTTTCCAACTGAAGACAACACTCACTTGGAATTGTTATAACAGAAATCTCACCATCATTCCTTCTCTAAAGGTGAGCATTCACCAAGTTAATCTCTGCTTTATCATTATGCTATTTTCTGTAAAACCTTTGTCTTCCTTGTAGACTATTTCAATCTTATTTTCCTGTGACTTTTTTTTAGCATGCCCATTCAATCTCCTTCATGCAATCAACTAACACAAAATGATTTTTTTTAGACTGAAACTTTAAGCCACTGCACTGAAAAGAAAAAAAGTCACAAATCAAAGCAGAAAAAAAACTATTCAGAATGTCAATGGATTCATCTGTCTTTATGTCATGGTATATTATCCAACTTTTTTGTTTATATGTTAGTCTTCCTTACTAGTCTGTGAGTCCTCCAGTAAAAAAAAATATTGAGGCTGATGTTTTAACAGTCCTTCTGTGCTCAGTAAATATTTATGGAGTTAATGATTTAGAAAACCCATGAGCTGAACTTCTTTTTCTTTTGATTTTAGACAAGAGATTATTTAGTAGAGGCTGGCCTCAGACTTTATAGCCAAAAAAGACTATGAACTTCTGATTCTCTTAATTCGCCTCTCAAATGCTGGGATTATAGGTTTGTACCACCACTCCATGTTTTGGGGTGCTGAAAATCAAACTGTTTTATGCACACAAAGCAAACATTCTTCCAACCGAGCCACATTGCCCTTCTTTGTCTTTTTTGTTGTTGAGACAAAGACTCATAATGTAACCCAGGATAGCCTTGAACTCATGGCAATCCTCCTACCTTAAATTTGCATGTGCTGTGATGAGAAGCATATTCCATTTCATCTGGTGACTCCTGAAATTCTAGCTATATGACTTTGAGTATGGAAATAATATGTAACACATGATTCATTTTTTTATTTTTTCACCTAAGTTAAAGAACTACAAACTTCAAAATTTCTTGGAGATATAAATGATTATCATCAGACTAGAAAATACAGGAGATTATGAATATTAATATTCATCAGTGGATATAGATCCATATATTTTCTGAGAGTTCTGTATGTAAAGGATTTACTTCCAACCCTTACCTAGCTCTTGGCATAATTTTGTTTGCTCCTCTGCTCCATGATTCACTTTTAGACCAATGAGAGATCTGATTTCTTTAAGATAATGGACAAAATGTAATGTGTAGTCATTGATACATACCTGAGTGCTGTAGGAAGTCTTAGAGCTTGTGGTTACCCACCTACTGGGGTGTGGCCCCTTTACTATATATGTTGATGCAGAGCCTGCGTCTACCCCTTCTTCCCCGGCTGCTCTTTCGGATCACTGGATTGCTGGATTTGATCTCTGTTCAAGCAGGGAATTCTGATTTGTGAGTTTACCCTTAAACAAACAACCATCTATTTCTCAATTCTGAGCTACTGTGGGATTTCTTTTAAGAGTCCATTCCACATTTGGCACCCATGTGGATTCAAACTCCACACCTACCAGGTAGATGGCCTAATGGCCTAGCCATTCCATGGCCCAGACAGTCTCCCAACCCTGTCTGCTTGGCTTGCTTTTACCTAAGCAGTTTTGATGAGATAATAGAATAATGTAAGCTTACCCACACTAATAATAATAGTGAGTAATAGAGTGAATATTTGTGAGTTATTATTTATAGGCAATTACACTGGTATAGATTCTTGTATATTGATACAAAGTTAAATTATATTGAATATTGTATGCATGCATGCTTCTACCTCTGCTTAAAACATTTTTATATATTGATACATATTTATCATATTGCAATGTACACTTATACCTCTGATCAAGATACTTTTATACATTATTTACATTTTGAGGTCATTATCCTCATTTGTTGCACAGTTGTTTATTGTCTTAGTCTTTAAGTTAGATAGGTATTAAGAATTATAGATTAGCCGGGAGGTGGTGGTGCACGCTTTTAATGCCAGCACTTGGAGGCAGAGGCAGGCGGATCTCTGTGAGTTCAAGGCCAGCCTCGCCTAAAAGAGCTGTTTCTAGGATAGGCTCCAAAAGCTACAGAAAAACCCTGTCCCAAAAAAATAAAAAAAAAAGAATTATAGATCAATAGTCATCTATGTTTGTCATACTTATAGTTAGACTAATCAGGTTCTTTAGATACATAGAGATTGTATTCTGCATAGATAAGTAATGTTCAACCACTTCAAAGAGCTGTAGAAAATGGCATTTAAATAACTTAGGGTTCTGTTGAAGTGAGACACAATTGCTCCTGGCAGCACTGATCTACTCCCGAGAGAATGTTGAGCACCAAAGACACTCCACTTGGAGTTTGTTTTCTTCTTGGCAAAACTGGCCTTTGGGCAAAGAAATGCCCATGCTTCAACCACTGACAAGATACATAGTATCCGGAAATGGATAAGCAGGACTGTCAAATCTTTCCAATATAGTGTAAAACAGTTTTGAAAAATTTACTGCCTCTGAAAATGGTCTGTCAGTTATTCTAGGCCTTAACCAAAGTTGGTTGCTTCAACATTACAAATGAGACTTTGGGTGATTGCCCAGGTAGCCAGTTGTCTCTGTCATTTGTTGCACATTTTGGAAGTTGCTTGATTGCACTTCCTGCTTACTCAAGTAATATTATTTTCCTTCTCAGACCTTCAATGGGGTTGAAGACTAGATAGTTGTAGTTACTCTCCTCTCATGACTTGTATAATAAATAAAGTTATTTATTATACAAGACTTAAACTAGTTAGGATAGGATAATTACTGAATATATTTGTTCTTATTGTATATAATTTTGTATTAGGCTTAGAACTCTTATTTAAACAAAAGGGGGAAGTGCTATAGGAAGTCTTACTGGTTACCTGTCTACTACTGGGGTGTGGCCTCTTATACTATATATGCTGATGCAGAGCCTGTATCTGTCCCTTCTTCCCCGGCTGTTCTTTTGGATTGCTGAATTTGATCTCTGTTCTCTGTTCAAGCAGAGAATTCTTTTTAAAATATATTTTTTTTATTTTTCCATTCAAATCAAGCAGAGAATTCTGATTTGTGAGTTTACCCCTAAATAAATAACCATCTACTTCTCAATTCTGAGCTAGTGTGGGGTTTCTTTTAAGCATCCATTCCACACCTGAGGAGTTTGAGATTTTATTCTCCCCCACCCTGGGCATAGACATACATCATTAGACTAGTTATTGATGTTCTCCCTGATATTTAGTGTAGGCTTTCATAACAATGAAATCATCTCAGATTACTGCCTCTACTATATACCAAAGTATCTGGTAAATTATAGCTTCATTTGGTTTTTAGGAATTTTAACCTTCACACATTATTTATTCAGTGACACATGGTTTATTCACACTGTTATACAAGAGAAATTATCAACTTTCTCTTAATACTTCTTTCTAGATTCATTCCATTACCCTCATAATAAGGTTGAAGTTGTTTCAAGGTGCTTTGGTATTGGTTAATATCTGCCTTAGTGCCTTAAATGTTATTTGTTTTAGAAAATGGAGTGATATTTTGTTTGTAATCTAACCAATACAGCGTACCTGAAGACCAGAAAAGCAGAGTTGCCAGCCACTAGAGTTCTTACCTCTACCAATGCTCAGACCAAATGGGCAATCCTGTCTCTCAAATCCTCTTTACAAAACCTCAGACTGCCTTTTAGACTGAATCCTCAGACTGCATCCATCTCTATGAATCCTTAAAATGCCTCTGAGCTCCTGTCTCCTTCTTCCTTATATTCTTCTCTCTGTCCAGCCATATCATTCCTATTTCCACCTCCCTAGAGTTGGGATTAAATGCATGTAATTCCAAGTGCTGAGATCACATTTGTGTGAGCTCTCTTTCTCTTTTAGACACGTCAAACTTGTGTAGCTCAGGGTGGCCTTGAACTCACAGAGATCCCTCTGCTCTGTGACTGATGTGGGAGTGTCATATATCAATCTGTTGATTTCATTGGTTAATTAATAAAGAAACTGCTTGGCCTGATAGGTTAGAACACAGGTGGGTGGAGTAAACAGAATAGAATGCTGGGAAGAAGAAGGCAGTGAGGTAAGATGCCTCAGACAGACACCATGCCGCTGTTCTCCAGGGCAGACGCAATGAAGCAAGCCGCCACGTCAGACATGCTGAATCTTTCCCAGTAAGAATGGTGCTACACAGATTACTAAATATGGCTTAAGCAAGATGTGAGAATTAGCCATTAAGAGGCTAGAACTAATGGACCAAGCAGTGTTTAAAAGAATACAGTTTCCGTGTAATTATCTCAGGGCATAAACTAGCCAGGCGACCGCAAGCCAGGTAGCAGGAACACAGCCTGCAGCTCCTTCTACACTTGACCATTTACCTCTGTCTCCTAAGGAGTGCTGGAATTAAAGGTGTATGCCACCACTCCTTGAACTCTAGTGGCTTAGTTCTGTACTCTGCCTCAGGTAAGCTTTATTTGCTAGATTATAAACCAAATACCACCACAGGAAAAAAAAAAAAAACTCATGGTGATGTACACAATGTGATTTTTATCTCTTTTGGATGGAATAGTCTATAGATTCTGTTAAGTCCATTTGATATGTAATATAAGTTAACTCTGATATTTCATTGTTGAATATTTGTCTCAATGATCTGTCAACAAAGGTAAAATATTAAAGCCACCTACTATTATTTTATTGGGGTCTATATCTTTCTATTTTGTAGTGTATATTTTATAGTTTGCTTCACTGTTTGTTGCACATATATTTACAACCATTTTAACTCCTTTTCTTAAAAAGATTTTTGTTTTAGGTTTTAGGGCAAGATCTCACTATGAACTTAGCCTGGCATAGAACTTGCTTTGTAGACCAACCCTGTTTTTAGACTCATAGAGATCTACCTACCTCTGCTTCCACAATGCTAATATTAAAGGTGTGTACCATCAGGCCTGGCTCGTTTTGACTTCTTTGTGGATTATCACATTTGTGAATATGTAGTAACCATTTTTTTCTCTTCCAACTTGCTTTGGTTTGAAGTCTGTTTTGTCAGATGTGAGTATCTACTTCTACCTGCTTATGAATTAGATTTGTTTGAAATGCTGGTTTCTGTGATTTCAAATTCCATTAGGTTATATATTGCAGGTGAGTTTCTTGAAGGCAGACAGGGTTGGGCATTGATTTTTAATCCAACCAACCAAACTGTGCCTTTTAATTAGAGAATTAAGTCATTTATATTAGGAGTTATTATTGAAAGGCATGTATTATGTGTGCCATTTTATAGTTTTTCTTTTGGTTGTTTTGAATTATGTATTTGCTTCCTTTACATTTATTCATCACAGAATTAGTAGCCATTTCTTTTTTACCAAGTCTCATTTTGTAGATTCTTCTAGTGATATTTATCATTTCCTGTGTCCTTAAGATCACTTTTGTCTTACAACTTTTCATGTTCTTTATGTCCTTTTTTTAGCTACAGTTTGATGTGGAAAAGTTATTTCAATAATTTATATTTTTATAACTGAAATTAAGAGGTATCTATTAACTGATATACTTCTTTTTTTTTGCTTGATCTAGTCTAAACTAAAGTAAAAACCTGTGTTGTCACTTGATTTTTTGAGCATTTCGTTTCCACAATTTGCATTTGTTTTATTTTAAACTCCCCCATTTTCCTTAGGTGTTGTTGCCCTTACACCTCTCACTCACATTATACAAATGGTACTTCTACTCTACCATCTTATCTCATGAGTACACGCTTTCATATTTTAAAATAGAAACAATGTTCTAAACACCTGACAAAATATTACCAAACAGAAATTTTTGATTGATGTGGCAATAAATAGGTAACAATCATTTGAAATTAGCACACTATTCATATGTAAATGAACGTTAGAGAGTTTAGAATGTTTGTTCTCTGAATTAGGTTAAATATCTTTTAAGAATTTACATTTATCAGTTCCACTGTCACAGTGGGTGGGTGCACCCCTCGTGGTCCTGACTTCCTTGCTCATGTTCTCCCTCTTTCTGCTCCTCATTTGGATCTTAAGAGCTCAGTCCGGTGCTCCTATTCAAGGCCAGCGGGACTGGGACTGAATAAGCATGGGGTGAAACCGAACTTTCTGAACATGGCGGACAATGAAGGCTGATGAGAAGCCAAGGACAATGGCACTAGGTTTCGATCCTAATACATGAACTGGCTTTGTGGGAGCCTAGCCTGTTTGGATGCTCACCCTCCTGGACCTGGATAGAAGTGGGAGGACCTTGGACTTCCCGCAGGGCAGGGAATCTGGACTGCTCTTCATTCTCGAGAGGGAGTGGGAATGGAGTGGGGGGGGAGGGGGAGAGGGGAAGGGGAGTAGGGGGAGGGGACAATGTGTGGGTGGAGGGGGAGGGAAATGGGAATGGGGAGGAGGCGGAATTTTTTTTTTCAACACCTAAAAAAAGAACAAAAGATAAAAAAAAGATAAAAAAGAATTTACATTTATATTCTTAATTTACTCAGAAACTTGCTATCATTTTTTTTCAGTGGATACAAGGACGATAAAATATGCCAGCCTATTACTAAAGTAAAACAAATTTTAAAATGGTGTGCTGAAGTTTTGCCATATGGGTGATTATGGGTGATAATGCTTCCCTCAAGCACCATAAACTGTCTAAAGACACTCCAGTGTGAGGCATGGAAAACTTCCCTTCCAGTTGTTGGTCAGGGGAGTCCAAGAGACTCTGAAAATCATATATACCACCGTTGCTGCCCTTACTTATCTCCCAGAACATGAACATTAAGACCTTATTTGTTAATACATCATATACTGTGACACAGGATTTGGGGGAATTGAGCTGGAAGCCTCTTCCTCGAGCATTAACTCTCATAAGGTTCAGAAATGTAAGGTGCCAAGGCAGAAAAACAATCAATAATTATATTTAGCAGTAAAATCCTGTAAACCAGGACAATGACCAATGGGGTGAGATATCTCTAGTAGTGCAATAGTGGTAATTTTGTCTTTGGGGTAGCCAACAGCTGTCTAATTGAATTTAAGACCTGCTTAATAGGAAGAAATGAATGCCTGGTGCTATAAAGCTAGCCCAAAACACATGGCTGGACATTTCATAGACCTTAGAGCAAAACCCAGTATTGCATTTTTTCCAAAGACAATATGTATTTTTAAATTGTATTCTAAATACTTATGCTCACATATAATTAAGTATAGCTCTTATCCCTCATCAAAGAAGCTTCTTTTTGTAGGAGACACTGTTACAGAGACCCAAAACTGACCAAAAGGCACAGAAAAGGTGAATGTGGGTACCCACATTACTACATCAACAATAAAATTCTTACACCTAAAGCTTAGAGAACATTGTAGAAGTGGGGACAGAAAAAAATGGAATAGCCATTCGGGATGCCTACTGCTAGACAGTGTCTTGTAGATATGACAGGAATGCTGTAACCACGCAATCTCAATGGTATAGTTGCTTAAACAAGACTTACACATTGGCCACACTGGTTGACATGCAGCATTAATGGAGGTGGATCTCACAAGGCCCCACTTCTAGATGAAGAGCTGAAGGCAACCAAAGGCCTTCAGACCAGTTTTCTCCAAGGAAAGGTCCCTGATAGGTTATTCAAACTCAGGTGGTCAGCTGTAAACATATGGACAATACCAATACAGCAAGCTGTATATAATATGTGAAGAAGAGGTCATGAATTTAAGAGAGTGAGAGGAATTTTAAGGGGATTGAGTAGGGGTGGAAATGGTGTAAATATAGTACTCGTGTAAGAAATTCTCAAAAATTAAAAACTAATTAAAAAGTAAAAATGGTATGGATCTTACCATATTTTTCTGTATGTATTTCACTGACAGTCACTGGTATAATAGTCATTTGCTAAATGAGACCACATTTTTTCACTAACTTTCTCTAAATGAAATATGTCCACTCATGCTTTTGATAAATTATATTTATGATTTTTTAGGTGAATCCACAGATTGAAAAAACAATCACTGAAACAATTGTCTTGAGAAATAGTAATTCCATATCTAGAAAATACTGTACTACAATAGTTACTCTACATCATATAAAGGTGAATAATTTTAGAAAGCCAAGATATAAGAAAATACATATATTCCTAATTGTATATAGAACTTCATTTCATCTATACAATTCAAAAGGCCCTAAACATATTTCCAAAGACTTTAGTCAATTAAAAATAGTTTATTATTTTAGGTGTATGAATGTTTTGCCTGTATGTGTGATTGTGCACCATGTAACTGCAATGTCTATAGAGTCCAGAAGAGGGTATTAGATTCTCCCGGAACTGGAGTTACAGACAGTTGTGAACCATCATGTGGGTGCTGGTGTTAGTCTCCTGAAAAAGCAGTCAGAGTTCTTAAATCACTGAGTGATATCTCTAGCTCCATTTAGTAAATTTTGACTATGCTTTGTCACTAAACTGTACTACAGCTATGACAAGAGGTAGTTGATATTTTGTGAAAATAAAGATATCTAAATACTCTTTTATCCACATACCTGGTCCTCATCCGTAGTAACTGGTAGACTAAAAGAAAGGAAATAATCTTGCTGTGGTGGCCTAGAATTTTGAGTCTGAGCATAATAGAACAGCATGGGGAGGAAATAAGATGGAAATTTCAAGGACAAAAATATGAAAGGAAAGATTTTGAAAGAAGAAGAAATAATTTGCAAGGCTCTTTAAGAAAAATCAAACGAACAAATTTAGGAATGTTGTCTTGACATAAATCCCAGGCAGTTGGGAAAGGGGTAGTGATGCAAGGAACAATAGGTTATAGTTCAAACTTAAGCCAGCCAACCCCTGTTTGCATCATGGTGTCCAGTCTTTTAAGGCAGCATATTGTTAAGCTTCTATCTGATGCATAAGGAAGCTTCAAATCTCAATAAACAAACATTTCTGTAAGAGCTTTGCAGTGTTTGTTCACTTACAGCTCCACAAATCTGATCTTATATAAGCTAAGTTTCCATGCAACTCATTGCTTAGACACTTGCTAGCAGTCTAAATTTAGGTGCCAGGGTGATACAGTGTGTTAGAAACAGTCTTCCCTGGTGCTGGACAACCAGAAATAATGAATTTTAGTTAATGTTCTATTTTCATTTTCCATGAAAGTCCCAGGGTCTTAGTGCCATGCCATATATAGTAGGGATTGAGGAGACACAGGTATGCAGCATATAAATCAATGGTGAGTTCTAACACAGAGAATACAGTCTGTGGCCTTGGGAACGTGCATTGTTTAACCTGAGAAAAAGGAAATGCATCCTCAACTAGACAATATATTTGTGCTAAACTTAAGAGAGTCTAAATCAGCTATAGTTGGGTGTGGTGGTATACACTTGCCATCTAAGACTCTATTTGGGAGCTAGAAAGAGGATTGCAAATTTAAGGACCGCTTGGATAAGTTAGTGATACCCTGTTTCAAAATAAAATTTCTAAAAATGCCTAAGAATGCATCCCAGGGTTAGAATTCTTACATGATATTCATGAGGCTCATGTGAATCTAAAGCACCACAGTCCAAAACAAAATGAAAGCCAACTACAGTCAAACCCTCTCCTTCACTGTTGTAGTCAAATACAAAAGGTATAAAAGACAACTTTTTAGCATTTACAGAACTAAAAGGAAGTGAAGCAAACAGAATTGAAGAGTTGTGCTCTTCAACTCCTGCAGGTGCAGCAGCTTACATATTGGTATTAGTCCAGAAGTCCTCTGTGTTCCAGGGACTCTGATGAAGCTGATAGACTCCTAGTGAGGTACACACCAACCACAAGCTGGAGCGCTTTTATCCTTTGCCAAAATCCTACATGGCTCATTTGTTGAGGACTGCAGTAAGATTGAATACCTCTTCTGAATGGTTCATCCTGTGGATTCTGTCAGTATGGGATAAACGATGTAAGGGCTGCTAGTGAATTTTAAAATGTTCATTAAAAAAATAGTCCTTCATTATTAAAAAAAAAAAATCAGCAACCTTAATTATAGCTTACTACAGACGGACCACACATTTATGAATAGTTTAACAAATGAGAGAAAAGGAAAATAGTTGGTGAGTGCTGGTAGATTAATTTGCATGGGGTCCCATACCCAAATTGTAATACTGCAACATCACAATTTTCAGCAAAATTATAAGCTCAACGAATTAAAAAATAATTTGTTAACTTCCTTTTTAATTGCACTACAAACACTGGCAATTCTGGTTTTTGGAATTTTTGACATGCAAGCTTCTTCAAAGCAGAAAGACTTCACTATGGCTAAATCTATGCTTTTCCTTGCCAACTAAGATTTATACATCAATTACTCAATGGATACATCTTAAGCATTCTACTTAAAATATGCAGGACTGGCTAGGAACTGTTTAACCCACAACACACTTTCATTTGCCTATAAAGAATAAATACTTAGAACTGTAAGTGAGTAAACTCAATCTTCCTATGCAGATAGGTCAAAAAAAACTCACAGTTGAACATATCAAAGGTAGGAGACTAATTGTTATTGAGATTCAGGTAACTAATTTTTTAGGCATTTTAACTGTGAACCCACTAAGAAGGAATTGCAAAGCAGAATCTACTTACACTTTCCCCAAAGGCTAAATAGATTCCTTTGCCCTACAGCTTGTAGCAACTCTCTATTTACTCATTAAAAGAAGTATTTTAAGAATTTCTTTCTCAATAATTGCATTTGACTGAAACCCTGCAGCATGGTGACTTTGTCCAGAAAGAAGCTTCAGTGTGCTGGTGCAATGTGAAACAGAGTTACTACTAAGAGAATGAAGAGCTCTGTAGTATTTTTATTTAGTTTCATTGCTTAAACTTTAATGTAAATTAACATAGCTTTAATGTAACCATCTGTATATAACCCCATCATTGACAACATAAAGTTGTTGAACACCATTTCATAGGTATCAAGTGCTTTGGCTTGGGTATAATCTTATGATCATGTCTTAATGCACTACCTTTTTTTTTCACTATCATTTAAATATCAAGAGGCTCCCCTTTATTCTAGTATTTTTCACTATACCCATTTTTTGTTTCACAGTATTTATTATAATTTAAAAACACACCTATACTTTCTTGTTGTTTCTACTTCTAGACTATCAGCTATGCAAAAGAAGAAACCAAGCTTAATTTTTATCGACTTTTTTCAATTTTTAATTTGGATTACAAATTGGCAAATCATAGCTACATATATTTATGTGGTACAAAGAGATGCTATGACTTAAGAATACTAATGCTATAAAGAAATAAACTAGGAAACATATCCATCACTTTTTTTTTAAAAAAGAAATCACCTATGTATCTTTTAGCCTAGCAAAGTAAAAAGAGACTCTCAATATTTTGGAAAGGGAGCGAGATACTAAATATTATAATGAGAAAATGTGGCAAGGTGGTAGAGTTGCTAATATTGGATCTGCCCCTATATGTTGAAGACTTCCAAATTAACATCATAGCTGCATTTTACTTTGCCTCATCCTATATGATTTATGTGGATATATCGAAATATTTGCTGGACAGTTGTACCCTGAAGACCATAGACATCTCAGCTAGTATCCCAATTTATAACTTATCATGCTTCTCAAATCTCATGATACTAGTATACATTAGCATATGTCTTAGTTACTATTTGATTGCTGTAAAGAGACACCAGGATCAAGGCAACCTACAGAAGAAGGCATTTAATTGGAAGCTTGCCAGCTGGCCTGGGTCTGAAAAAGCATGGGATAAAACCGGACTTGCTGAACATAGTGGACAATGAGGACTACTGAGAACTCAAGAACAATAGCACTGGGTTTTGATCCTACTGCATGTACTGGCTTTGTGGGAGCCTAGGCAGTTTGGATGCTCACCTTACTAGACCTGGATGGATGTGGGTGGTCTTTGGACTTCCCACAGGGCAGGGAACCTTGATTGCTCTTGGGGGAGGGGGAGGGAAATGGGAGGTGGTGGCGGGGAGGAGGCAGAAATCTTTAATAAATAAATAAATTATAAAAAAATTAAAAAAAGAAAGTGAATCCATGACCATTGCAGAAGAAAGCGTGGCAGCAGCAGGCAAGCAGTTATGGTGCTGGAGCAGTAGCTGAGAGTTTATATCTTATCTATAAGCAGCAAGCAGTAAGAGAGAGGTAATTGGGAATGGCCTGGGCATTTTAAAGCTCAAAATCCATCCCCAGTGAAATACCTTCTCCAAGAAGGTCACACATCCTAATTCCTCCTAAACAGTTCTACTAACTGGGAACAAAACATTAAAATACTTGAGTCTATGGGAGACATTGTCATTCAAACTACCACAGTCTCTGTCTCTATTGCGAGCGCGCACGCACGCGCGCGCGCGCGCACACACACACACACACACTAAAACCTAATTATCATAGAGTCCTCCTTCCATGTGTCTTCAAGTGACTCTTGGATCTGTCCTTTAATTTCTGCCTCAATTGAGATGGACTGTGGACTCATCATTGCTTATCTAGCAAGTGATATCTAGACTACTTTGAGTATTTCATCCTGCTCTCTGCTTTCTTGTTCATATTCTGCAAAGATCACATCCTTCCCGTAAGTATGGAAATTCTATTCCCTTACTTAGTCCAGAGATCAATAAGGGCTGGCATTGTGCAGAAATAGCTGGAACCTTAATGAGTAAGAGATATTCAAAGATTACAGACATATAATTTCTTCAAGATTGATTTCCTTTTCGTTTTCCTACTGCAAATCCAACAGAATATTATTAAAACATTTGAGCTTCTGAACAAAATTATTCCAGCAGGAACAATAGAAAGGTTGCATTTCATTTTCTTCTGCTATCGATTTTGACAGATGATATGACCACGAAACTTCACTTAAATATGGAGCTCTAAAAGAGCAGACCATTGGAGTTGGACAAATGCTGCATAAATGCTATATCTGAGGCTGACAAAAGGGAAAGGCCCTATTTAACATCAGATTGAATTACTGTGGAATCAAGCCTCAAATCCTGTTCTCTGCATTACTGAAATGATTATGCAGTTTCATGGAGAGATAGTATTTAAACACTTTGCAGTGCTAGAGCTCACTCTTTAGAATGTCATGTCATGATTTCTTTCTTTCACCTGATCTTTTTTGTTTTGCTGTGATTTTTCTTGTGCCTGCATGCTACTCAGTGAGAATAGGAAGAAAATCTCATCTTCATAAAGCAATATTTGATTCAGTGATGATTTTCAAATGAGGCTTTTGGAAGTGGCTTGAGAACATCTTGTGTGGATCAGTCATTAGAACTTTCCAAGTAAGGCCGTGATTGCTAACTTCTGTTTCTGAGGGCAAGACGGCAGCTCAGGGAAATCTATGTAAAGGAGCAAATGAGATTGAAAAATAACAATACATATCACTGTGACATCTTTCAGAAGGAAGTCTTCTAGTTTATGGCATAGAGGGCCATGATAGGAGAGATATAGGCACTTGGAAGCAAAGAGAAATGGTACCTCTCACTTGACTGTTTTTCTATGTTGCCTAGAAATGGCTGGCACAATTTTCGATGTCTCTTTTTAGCAAGAAAAAAAAAATCCTCCTGTAAATTTGTTGACCTGAGACAAGATGCAAAGTACTAAGTAGCCAACACCCCAGCTTCTCAAATTTGTGCCTGTGCTCCTTACCCTAACAGACTTTCATATCTTCGTGTATACACCAGTCTTGTTCATCAAAGTGTGGAGCCCAGGCTAGAAAATAAACCTTCCTGAAAGTTTATTTGAACTTCAAACTCTCAGGCCCAATTCTAGGGCTGCTGATCTAGGGTTTGGAGTATAATAAGATGGTAGACATTCACATACTCATTAAAGTATGAAAAACACAGCTTGAGCCTGAACATTGAAGCTCTATCGTTATTAGTTAGAAGGGCAACAGCTGCCCCAGAACCAACCTTCTTTAGGCTTAGGAAGGCAGAACTAGGGAAGATCACTCAGGTCTGAATGCAAGTTTGGGTTACATAGGCAGGCCCTTCCCAGTCCTGAGTATTTAAGAGTTGCCTCGAAGTGGGAAGCATAAATTTTGGGTCAGCAATTCCTACTGACCCCAGAGATTCCTTGCTTTGTGTGGAACCATGTGGCTGCAGCAGGGTCATAGCAAACCTTATTAACTGTGAGGCCTAAGGAAAGGACTTAGATGTCTTATTCCGTTAGTGACACTGTTGAGAGGTTCCCTAAATAGCCAAGGGGATGGGGGTTGAGTGAGAGGTTTTCTAGCTTTTCTTAGGAGTATGGTGGAAATTGTAGTGGTAAGATCATTACCATTTTAGGAAAGCATAGTGAGCCATTCGTTTACTTATCTGTAGAAGGTATACTATCAAGTAAACCCTCAAGGCCTAATAATGGTTCCATTGAAACAGCTGCTGGCCTGTATCAGAAAACAGGTGGATGTGAACTTGGATGTGGATGTAGACATGAAAACTCTTTGAATAACATCCTATAACCAGGACATGATTTTATTTGATCAGCTAAAATTGCTATCTGATGTGCTCAGAACAGGGCATGGTGACTATTGGAGGGGCCTAGTGTGTAGTTCTGTGTCCATTACTATTACTTGGATGATACTATGGTTGCTGAGATGCAAACCTGGAAATAAACCCAATAGATTGCTGTCCTAGATGTTACATCTTAGCTTCTTCGTCTGTAAGCGAGTCTGAAAGTCCTTGACCTATCTGGCTAACTCACTAGATAGATCTATAGGGAAAAAAGTAGATAAGATGCTTTTAAAAAGGAAATACTTTGGCTAGGTGGTGGTGGCGCACGCCTTTAATCCCAGCACTCGGGAGGTAGAGGCAGGCGGATCTCTGTGAGTTCGAGGCCAGCCTGGTCTACAAGAGCTAGTGCCAGGACAGGCTCCAAAGCTACAGAGAAACCCTGTCTCGAAAAACTAAAAAAAAAAAAAAAAAAAAAAAAAAAAAAAAAAAAAAAAAAAAAAAAAAAGGAAATACTTTATTTTTAAGTGTGTGTGTAATCTGAAGAAGGTTCCAGGGCAGCTGTTGCCCTTTTAGCTAATTATGATAGAGCTTCAATATACAGGTTCATGTTGGGTGTGCGTGTGTGTAGTTAGATGCATATGAGTGTGGCCAGAAGAGGACATTGGATTCCCTGGAGGTAGAGTGGCAGGTGGTTGTGGGCTGCTAATATATGTGTGCTGGTAACCCAACTCAGGTCCTCTGAAAGAGTAGCAAGTACTTTTAACTTCAGATCCTCGAAAGTGATTTTGTAAGTGAAGAGGCAAACATGCACGAGGAAATAACTATTCCACTGCTTGTTGTCTCCTTGTGAACGTGTGTTCATCTGTGCTTTTGTTTGAATGTGTGGCTGTCCTCTGCAGAGTTTTGCAGCTTTCATGTTGCACCGTTTCTGCCACTACCTGCTCCTACACCCCTGACACCTTCCAGCCCCTGTCATGCAGACACACTGCTGTGATTTTCATTTTTTCAGTTCCACAAGCAAGGGGGAGATGTGGTATTTTATATTAGGAAACATTTCTGAAAAGACAAATAATTGCATTTGGAAAGAGATTTCTTTTCTCTTCCAAAAATTCATATTTGTTGGTTAAAATTGATGTGACTTTATATTTTTGGCTAGAACTCTGCAGTATTCCACTGAGCAGTAATTATTCCTTTGGTGATGCAGGAGTTTACTGAGAGATGGGAACTAAATCTAAGAGAGTGATTCCATCTGGTCCATATGTTGAAGCTCTCTCTGAGGCCACTGACACTGAAATGTTAATGCTAGATTTTTATCTTCTGGTATCATTTAGATATTGATATAATGTGAGCTTGTGCTCTGGGTCACTGAACCGAAGGCTGAATTCCTTTCCCTTACATGGCATTGGATGCCCCACACAGTGGATTCATGGTTCCTTGTTAGAAAGAGATGGTAAAATAGACCTTATTTTCTAATCCTGAGTGACCAGAAAAAGTCAGCAGCTAGAAGACCAGGGCCTTCTATCAGTAGTGAACTATGTTGGCAGGATAACAGAATCCCCCTTTCATCCTATAGGTAGCTAATGCTAGATTAGTCTGAAGCTTTAAGTGTTAGATGACCTTGAAAAGCATTTCCCTAAAAGGCTTACTTTGAAACCTTTGTTTTTACATTATAGTGATGCTTGGGTATAGTAGGACCTCATTGAACTCTGTCCTATTTTGTTGGAACGCTGGAATCTAGCCTAATCTGTGGTAGGCCTTTTTCTATAATGCTGAACTCTTTCTCTCTGCCTCTCTGTAGGTCCCTTGACATATACATCTATGGAAGGGATGACTAGTTGGCAGTGATATTGTCATTAGAGTGCTAAATGTTCATCATTTCATGGGGTCCAGGTGGGGAGTTGCATTCCAATACAATTATAGGATTAATCCTAGTCTATTTTCTAGTGCCGAACAGATAGTGTTACTCACAGTCCTTCTGCATCCTAAATGGCTTAAAAATCCCTCCTCCCTCTCTTCAACTGAACTCTAGGAGCTCAACCCAGTGCTTGGCTGTAGATCACTGCATCTGTTTCCATCAGTTACAGGATGTAGGTTCTATGATGACAATTAGGGTAGTCATTAATCTGATCATAGGGGAATGCCCATTCACACACCCTCTCCACTATTGCTAGGAGTCTTAGATGGGTTCATCCTTGTGGATTCCTGGCAATTTCCCTAGCACTAGGTTTCTCCCTAATCCCATAATGGCTCCCTCTATCAAGATATCTCTTTCCTTCTCCCCCTCCACCCCTCTCCCAACTTGGCCTTCTTGGTCCCTTATGTTGCCATTCCATATCTCTTCACTTCAACCCCCTCCCAGTTCACCCAGGAGATCTTAAATATTTCCCCTTCCTGGGGTCCTCCATATGTGTCCCTCTTAGGGTCCTCCTTGTTACCTAGCATCTCTGGGGTTGTGGATTGTAGCCTGGTTATCCTTTGCTTTACATACAGTATCCACTTATGAGCTTCTTATAAAATAGAGTCTCTTAGAGCAAGGCACAGTCTGTAAAATAACTGTTTTGCACAATATGGCATAACTTAGGTCAGGACACAGCTTGATCTCAACAGGGTCTTAACAATATCTCACTTTTCACTTGAGGTTGATGCCCATGCTTGCCTGGAAGAATTAACCAAAGAGAGCACAGGGGGATTTGCTAGTCTCCTACGAAATAACAAGCTATGGGAAACAAAACAGCTGACAGTTCGGATTTATTAGCAGAAGCTGGCTGATTTTTAGCTTTTTGACATTTTCCCCTTTTGCTCTGTAGTCCAGTGTGAAAGAGATTTCCTGGGGCAAATTGTCAATGGGAGGAGTATAGAGCAGCAATTGTCATCTGCACATGGCTGAGGAGAAGTCAGTGAAAGGACTACTACCTTTTTCTAAGAAAAACCTATTGAGGAAGGCTATTGATCATTCTCCAAATATCTTCCACCTTTATCAAAGAAAAATTGCAATTGATTTATATATATAATAACTTCCCTCTCTTGTTTTCTTAGCATTCCCTGTGCAAGGTGGTCCCTCTTTAGAGTGACAGTGTGACATTTCATGTTTTCCTCATACATTTGCTCTTGCCCCTTCTAGAAAATCATTTGAATTTCCATTGTTTCTGTGAGCTAGATTTCTTCAAGGCTTTTGAGTAGGACAGACAAACCCAAATGTACAAATCACTGTTGGCTACTTTTAGCCTCTTGTCCCTTCTCCCCTACACCGCAGCTCCCCTCTATCCCACTGCATTTCATATATAATTGGAGATGTCATGTTTTTTTTCTTTTTGACTCTAGACTTTAAGCTAAAAAAGGTACCCAAAGTTTCATGTCAGCAGATGTTTTAGTCTTTAAAGTAGAGAAGTGTTTTTTTTTTTTAAATCCTACATAGGAATCCGCTTCCTGTTGCATATAGATTATACCTAACATACTTTGTTTTAAATTGCTAATGACATATATATTGATAAGCTCCCACATATTCAATGTCAAGAGTGTGTAAGAATATTATAACATGACTGCTATGTGTGTGTTTGACCTTTTAGTTATCTCCTGGACCATTTTTCCACAGAGTTTTCCACTTTTTCTATTGATGGGTGAAGGTTTGTTTCATTTCCTTTTTATCTGCTTCGTTTTAGCACAGTAAGCATCATGAGCCCATTAGTTAACAAAACCTGGCTACAGTCTGCCACATTCTGATTTCCCAGTGCTCATGAGAGAAACAGAATCCTATCCACAGCAGAACCATTTTCTCTAAGTTTAGAACATATGGATGGCCTAGAATCATGTGTTGTAATTTTGTTTCATAGTTGGAAAATTTCCTCAAGGCTCCTTGCTATATTAAAACAATGGTTTGAGAAATGGTGTTTTCCTCTTTAAAAAAAGAGAGATCTAAGATCACCTCTGTTTCATTTAGTTTTGTTGTGCTTTGCTTTTCATTATTTAGCCCACACAGTACTGATCAAGGTTGCCATTGGCAATTTTCAAATAACTTTTTATTTTCTAGATTGTAATATAATTACATCATTTACCATGTCAGTCTTTTTTTTTTTTTCTTCGCCAAACCCTTCCATGTACCCATCTTGTTTTCTTTCAAATTTTGGCCTCTTTTTCTTTAACTGTTACATTTTGGAAACACTGTGTGGAACAGTATGTTTTCTAGTTTCTTTTCTTTGTTGCTGAGATAAATACCATGACCAAAAGCAACTGGGGGAAGAATGAGTTTATTTCATCTTGTGCTTCCAGGTCCCAATTCACTATTGAAGGACATCAGGCCAACAACTCAAGCAGGAACAGCAGGAACCATGGAAGAAAACTACTCTCTGACTTCCTTTCTGATTCATGTGTGGTTCACTTTCTTATATTCCCCAGGACCACTTGTGTAGGAATGATTCTGCCCAAAGAGGATTGGTCCATCCTTTATCAAATGGCAATCAAGAAAATGCCCCAATTGTGGGTTTCTGTGTTAATTATCAGCTACTGCACACAGCAGTTTCCCTAAGGGGGGTGTGATGCACTGATTTATGGGTGTAGCAACATGTCATTTTATTGCTCTTTCTTTAACAGGATAATAGCAGTATATTTTCCCCTAGGTAGGCCTATGACCTATGCAGTCTTATTCTCTTGCTCACTTTAACAGTGTTAGGTATGGGGTCCATCCCATAGAGTGGGCCTTAGATCCAATCAGAAAGTGGTTGGTTACTTTCATAACATTTGCACTGCTACTGTACCAGTATAACTTGCAGGCAGATTGTAGGGTGCAGGTCTTGTAACTGGATGACATTGATGATTACCTTTCTTCTCTACTAGCAAACATAGTACTTGCCAGTGCCATAAACATTCATCAGTAGGGGTGAAGCTTCTAATTGGGTACCAGATTGACTTCTTTGTGTTTGATGACATAAGTACATGTCATCCTCAGATCCTCAGTAATAGATTGTGGGGAGCACCCATTATCTTTCACTTGCCACACTCTAGGGCAGGCCTCATGCCCAGGAGTAGTTGGCAAACACCAAACAAACTCAATATTTTGTTTTGGAATTTTTGTTTTATTATTTTTTCGGGGGGTGGATTTTTTCAGAAAGAAAGGAAAAAGAGAGAGAGAGATCATGAAGTTGGGTGTGTAGGCAAGTAGGAAGAAATATGCAAAGAAGAGTTTGGGGAGGATAAAACATGATCAAAATATATTATATGAAAAATTAAAAATAAAAATTAATAAAAATATATTTAAGGAAGAAAATGCCCCAAAGGCATGCCCACAGGGCAATCTGGTCTAGGCAATTTTTCAACTGATGTTCCCTTACCCAGGTTCCTTAGTTTGTGTCAAATTGACAATAAAAGCAACCAGTATAGTATAGCTCATTTGGAACCCTAGAGCTGAGTAGAAAGTTCCTGGTCAAGACTCTGGCATGATAACTTTGAGGGCAGTTACATATATGATTTATTCAGTGGATTGGAAGTAATGGTGACAGGAAGCAATGAGAGATGCTCCTAAAAGACTAGAAACAAAAGAGAAAAGCAGTAAGACTGAAATAGTGCTCCTAAGCCCAAAGCAAGTGGGAGCCAGAGAGCTGCATCGGTGTGAGATGCATGCGATCTGTCTCTAGCTTAGTGAATAGAGGGAAGGTCTGAATTTGAATATAGGATTTAGAAAGAAGAACAGTGTTAGATTTGGATTGTATTATTGTCCTGAAATGTGTGATATTGCAGAATGTACAAAAATCCAAATATAAACACCTCACATCTAATTCAGACATAAAGGACCAATTTGGTTAATTAATAAGATTTCACATTTCACTTAATGAGTAGCCATAATCAAGTGCTAACTAGGCTTATATGAGCAGACAAAATTCAAGTCATTTAGAAATACTCTTGGCATGAACAGAGCTGTTGGTTATACTGTATTGTAATCCCAGCAGTCATTGGTTTCTGCCTTCACTACCCCCAATATTCCACATAAGTATGGGGCAATAATTGTAGCACAAGCGTGATTAAATTTATTTCCTACTCCACAGGGAAGTATTAATTCATTCCTCCAACCATGAGCAGAGAAACTCTCTAAGGGAGAGAAAGTTCTGGGAGAGGACATCAATGGATAGGTGTCCTACTGCGAGAAAGCTATTCTCAACTACTTTTGTTCAAAGGCCTTGGGAAAATGTTCGCTAGTGTATAATGTGATTTTTTTTTAAAAAAATGTCTTACTCAAGTTCTTCTAACCAATTGGCTGTAAGTATCAACTAATTATTTTTTATACATTCATCCATCTGCACACTGTTTTTATGATTGCTGTTTTGAGATTATGATTCTCAAGATAAAAGTCCCACATAAAGCCTGGAGTAAGTGTTTAATTTAGAGGAACTTTTCTCAAGTGTTGAAAGATAATTTTGTTCCTCTAATGAAAAATAAAAATAGAATATGCATGGTTTTGTCTCCACTGTGACTCTTAAGTACTGGCAAGAAATTCATGGCCAGCTCTGCTGTTGTATGGTTTGCTATGCTGTATCTTCTCTGGACTGTAAAAATATAGAGTAGTTTCAATTATTTTGTCACTTCAATAGTACAAATAATGCTTTAAAGTAAAAATTCAGCAACAAAAGCAATCAGTACAATATTTCTCTCTCACAGGCATGTTCTTGTTTAATAATCTTTCATTATTTTTTTTTAAATCTTTTGATACAGAATCTTTCTCTGTAGTCCAGGCTGACCTCTATTTTCACTGCCTACCACAACTCCATGAAAAATGGGATTATAGGGGTTTGCACGCATACCAGTTGAACTTCTTTAAATAAAATGATTCAAGGTGGGTTATCCAGTTATCTTTTTTTATTTATTTATTAAAGATTTCTGTCTCTTCCCCACCACCGCCTCCACTTTCCCTCCCCCTCCCCCAAT
>NW_026068097.1:2316123-2332946 GCF_014885135.2 Alexandromys fortis | reverse complement strand
TAAATTCAAGGAAGACTTTAATTTCTTTCTTAATTTCTTCCTTGACCCAGGTGTGGTTCAGTAGTTGATTGTTCAGTTTCCATGAGTTTGTTGGCTTTTTGGGGGTAGCATTGTTGTTGCCTTCTTACTTTAATCCGTGGTGATCTGATAAGACACAGGTGGACACTGATATTCTTTTGTATCTGTGGAGGTTTCCTTTGTTTCCGAGTATATGGTCAATTTTTGAGAAGGTTCCATGAGCTGCAGAGAAGAAGGTATATTCTTTCCTATTTGGGTGGAGTGTCCTATAGATGTCTGTTAAGTCCATTTGTTTCATAACCTCCAGTAATTCTCTTAATTCTCTATTAGGTTTCTGTCTGATTGACCTGTCCATTGGAGAGAGAGGTGTGTTGAAGTCTCCTACTACTAGTCTGTTTGGTTTGATGTCTGCCTTGTGTTCTAGTAATATTTCTTTTATATAAGTGGGTGCTTTTATATTAGGGGCATAGATATTCAGGATTGAGATGTCATTCTGATGAATTGTTCCTGTTATGAGAATAAAGTGTCCATCTCGATCTCTTCTGATTGATTTTAGTTTGAAGTCAGTTTTGTTGGAAATTAGTATGGCCACACCTGCTTTTTTCTTAGGACCATTTGCTTGAAAGACCTTTTCCCAACGTTTTACTCTGAGTAGATGCCTGTCTTTGTGGTTGAGATGTGTTTCTTGCAAACAGCAGAATGTTGGATTCCATTTTCGTATCCAATCTCTTAGCCTGTGCCTTTTTATAGGTGAATTGAGACCATTAATATTAAGTGATATTAATGACCAGTGGTTGTTTAGTCCGGTTATTCTTATATTTTCATCTGTTCATTTTCATGCTTTACTTTTGGGAAGGTTTTCTTGTTTTAATCTTTCTCTCTTTTTGCAATTTTATTATCAAAGTTTCAGTTCCCATCAGTTTCCCTGGATTCTGCCTCTTACTTCTCTGTGGTACTTTGTTCATGTATATGGCTATACATTATTCTCTTATCTCTGAAGTATTAGTTATAGTTTTGTTTTGAATTTTCTTCTGTTAATTGGATCATGTCTTTTTTTTCCTCTGAATTTCACTTCCTAGTTTGCTTGTTTTGGCTTCTGTCATCTTGAAGACTTCCTTTAAATGTCTTATAATTCCTGAAATAATATTTCATAGCTAAGAAAGAAACTCTTATGTGAATTGTAAGTAAGGGATGTGAAGGCAGAGTTTGTCACCTAGGGGACTTTACTGTGGAGTGACTAGCCATAAGTAACTTTTTGTTGGAGGAAATCCAAAAGCTACTAAATTGATGGTTTTCTTCTGCTAACTGTCACTTATTCAAGAACAAATGGGATCTGCTATTCTGCATGTAAAAATCTGGGTAGACTGTCTTGGGATCTGTCCTACTGTATCTAGAATTTCAACAGATTCCTGTATTTTATGTCATTTTGTTATACTACCTTTTGCTAAAGTTGATGTGCTAAAGGTGCCCTGAGTGGAGTCTGATTAAGAATTGTCGGGGGCTGGAGAGATGGCTCAGCGGTTAAGAGCATTGCCTGCTCTTCCAAAAGTCTTGAGTTCAATTCCCAGCAACCACATGGTGACTCACAACCATCTGTAATGAGGTCTGGTGCCCTCTTCTGGCCTGCAGGAATACACGCAGACAGAATATTGTATACATAATTAATAAATAAATATTTAAAAAAAAGAATTGTCAGAGGATACATCTCTTGTGTCCTACGGACAATGGTGTCAAACAAAATAGTTATTATGCTAGCTATATGATATCAAGGAGTCATGGGAGTCTACTGCTTTTTATGCCAATTTTGAATTTCTCTTTTCCCATATCTTAACTCTAACTTCTGTGGCTACTGAGTTGTAACACAAATTCTAATTGTTTGTAATAAAAACCTGGAGTCAAATATCAAGGGGCGAAAGCTCAGAGAAAGATCAGAGAAGCAGAGCAGCCAGTCACTAGGGAGACCATTCACATCTACTGATGCTTACTCAGACCAAAGGGTGATCCTCTCCTCAGACTACATCCCTCTCCACCAAACCTCAGGCCTCAGTGAACTCCTGTCTTCTTCTGTCTTATATTCCTCTCTTCACCCAGCCATATCATTCCTGTCTCCACCTCCCTAGCACTGGGATTAAAGGTATGTGACCTCTAAGTGCTGTGGTCACCCTTGTGTGAGCTTTATTTGTCTTTTAGATAGATTCAATCCTGCGTAACCCAGAGTGGCCTTGAACTAATAGAGATTCCTCTGCCTCAATCTCTCGAGTCCTGGGATTAAAGGTGTGTGCCACTATTCCCTGGTCTCTAGTGGCTTCCTCCTACACTCTGATCTTCAGGCAAGCTTTATTTGTTAAAACATAAACAACATATCACTACACTAAGTTTCAAGTTTTTTAAAGACTTACTGGAAGCTAACTGGCTTATTTTTAAACCGGTATCTCTTTTTGTAGGTATTTTTTTAAATGACTTCTTTAACTTTCTTAAATCATTGCCTTTCCTTTCTATTATTCTCATCTTCAAAATCCTTGTGCAGTGATGTCTTCTTTCATAGTGTTTCAGACTCTGTGGACTAATACACCATCTTTACAATTATATAACAATTATTGCTTCTGTTATAGTAATTCCTTTAATTTG
This sequence comes from Alexandromys fortis, assembly GCF_014885135.2. NCBI lineage: Eukaryota > Metazoa > Chordata > Mammalia > Rodentia > Cricetidae > Alexandromys > Alexandromys fortis. Next base: position 2,330,300 of record NW_026068097.1, on the reverse strand, counting down.
GCTTAAATTACAATTTGAATGTAACATTTTCAGTGATAATGAATCACATAATGCCAATCTAACATTTTAAGACAAAAACCAAACTGCTCATATTGAACTGAATATAGCATTTATATTTATCCCCTAGGCTTCTAAAATCTTGGCTATATATATATATATATATATATATATATATATATACACATACACATATGTGTGTGTGTTTTAAAAGTCAATATGTAATGAGTTTAATCATGTCATCATTTGTGTGTGTGCATGCGTGTTTGTCTGCGTGTGAATTCTGTGTTTTCATTTATTCCTCTCCTTCTCATGACCCCTCTCCCCTACTGGTGGTTCCTTCTTTTCCCAGTTAGTCTGCCATTCTCCCTTCCTATTACATGCATGCCAGCATGCTTTCTATTTATTGCCTTCCTTAAGCTATCTTCCACCTCTCTCATAGACCTATTTATAGTTCCATGATTTATAAACACAATTATATAATATCTACATACACACATATAAATATATAAAAATATAAATCTGTCTTCATCATATGGAAGAAAAATGCAGTTCTTGTCTTTGTGAATCTGGCTTATTTCATTTATCCTAATGATTTCCTGTTCCACCCATCCATTTTTCTGTAAATGCCTTAGTTTTAATTTTCCTTGTGGCTGAAAGATTCAATTGTGTATATGTACCACATTTTATTTTATTAGTCTTTAAACTTTTCATAGCTTCTTATGTCTATAAAGTAAACATTGTGAATAATGTATACAGAGGCCACATAGCAATGAGAAATGGAAGCTAGATTATATCTTGTGTTGCCAACAAAATTTGACAGACTAATTCACATGGTGCTAATTTTACATGCATGCAAACTGCAAGAGTTATAGAATAATGAAAACTTTTCTCAAAATTCTTGAAAGCCATTAGAGCTAGGCAGTGGGTTGGACTTCCTTCAAGGATGCCCTATGAGGCCATCATATGTAACTGGAAAGGTGATTCCTAAATTCCAGTAGAGACCACAGGTTGTGGAAGATACCAGAAGACTGATTATATGCTAAAAATAGATGCAAGAATAAAACGGAACTGGCTCACAAAAGAAGCATGTAAGTACTGGAGTACAAACTGATGGTGTTTGGAGCAGATGGTATTAGGTAAAGTATAGTGACAATCCAGCATCTTGTATTAACAACTAGTGCATTTCTCTGATCAGCCAATTGAAGAGTAATTCTTCTGAGGTACCAAATAGACTATAGTGCTCATCTACTGAGAGAGGGAAGCAATGTATCAGGAACCCATCTGAGATGAAGACTGCAACAGGGCTACCTTTCCAGGTTGCCAGAGGATCTTGAAGATTTTTTTTTCTGATGAAATAACCTCACACGTATCTTTTTTTTTAAAAAAAAAGAAAGGACAATTTATATTTAGAAATATAAACTATGAAGTAAATAATCAGTACATATCCTGGAGTAACATTAGAAAACAGGAAAGTAAAAAGGAACCACTGCTGGAGTGAAGGGTACCAGTGATCTGTTACATCACCACACAGCAATTCCACACAACCTCATGTCTCATCATTGATGTTACGGATCTCTTTGATTCCACACAGTCATATTCTCTTTCTTGTGCATAAACTCATTTTTGATCCCTTGTCTTGTCTCAGCTTCATGGTAGGGGGAGATACATAATGGGTACGACCTTGTTGTAGCCTTTTGTTCATATTCCAGGGGTTGAGAAAGCAGGAAGCTCAAGATCATATAGACTTGTCATAACTCCAAAGTTGCATTCCACTGGACCTAGTCAGTCATCTGGGCTCCATATCCAAAAAGTTCTTCAGCTTCCCCAAATTGTACTACCTGGAGAACAATCACATGAGCTTTTGAGGAACAATTTATTTTCAAAATATAACATAACTAGATTCCATCAGGGAGTAGTATTAAAGAACATAATCATTGTTGGATGATTTTATAGATCAGGATTTATTCATTGCATTTCTAGCTTTGTTATTTAGTAATTTATATGTTCTTGCTGAAATTAATTAACATTCTTATGCCTTGGTTTTCTCATCTACAGCATAAGGTCAACATTTCCCCTTACGGTGTCAGAACAAATATTTAAAACTTGATATGAAGTGTTTGAAATAGGACCTAGCAAGCAGCAAGTATCTTACAATATTTGCAGTCAGAGAGAGTAACCAGGACTAGCTCTCATATTGCTTTATTACTGTTCCTGGCATTGGAATGATCCATATGAAATATTTACAAATAGTGAACACCTAATGTCACCATTATCTGGAAATCATGCTTTTGTACTTAGTTTTAAGTACGTATCCTTCATATGTAAGTTTTCATAGAATAATGTAAGCATCATCTTATTATTTATATATTTATTTATTTTGGAAATAGACTCTTCTCTTATACAGCACATCCTAACCCTCCCTCTCTCCTCCCAGCCTACCTCCACCTCTCCTCTTCCCCAGATCCACTCCCTGTCCATCTCCCTTCAGAAAGGATCAGGCCTCCACGAGACAACAACCAAACATGACAAAACAAGATACAGTAAGACAAGGCAAAGGCCTCCTCTGGAGGCTGAACAAGGCAACCCAATAGGAAGAAAATTCTCAAGGTCAGGCAAAAAGTCACTTCCCCTGTTAGAAGTCCCACAAGAACAGTAAACTAACAGCCATAATATAATATATGCAGGGGACCAGATGAAGTTCCATGCAGGCCCTTTGCTTGCTGTTTCAGTCTCTGTGAGCCCATATACACCCTGCCTAGCTGAGTCAGTGAGCCATGTTCTCCATTCCATTTCAGTCCTACAATCTTTCCTCACCCTCTTTGTTCGGGTTCCCAGAACTTTTTTTGGGGGGGTGACCAAATGGAGTCCTCCAATCTAGAATCTTTTCTCCAAATAATGTATGACTGTAGGTCTCTGTACCCACTCACATCTTCTGCCAGAGGAATGCTCTCTGACAACCACTGGACAAGGCATTGATCTGTGAGGATAGCAGAATATCATTAACAATTATTTCATTGATATCTTTTTGCCAGTCATGTTTGGTCTCTGGACTTCACTTTTTAGCTTTCTATTATACAATGGTAATTAGGTATATATTTTTACAAGGGTGTTTGCAAATACAGAGTAAAGAAATATAAAATGATGCCGAGCGATGGTGGCCCACGCCTTTAATCCCAGCACTCGGGAGGCAGAGGCAGGCGGATCTCTGTGAGTTCGAGACCAGCCTGGTCTACAGAGCTAGTGCCAGGACAGGCTCCAAAGCCACAGAGAAACCCTGTCTCGAAAAAAAAAGCAAACAAACAAACAAAAAAAAGAAATATAAAGTGGCAGTAAAATCTTAATTAACAACTGAAGACAATATCAGAATAAGGGCTATATGTAAGTTTGGAGGCAAAGCAACCTATCCTATAGAGAAGTCATACTGGTAAGGATTAGCCTTGGATATGATATGGTTGTATTTGAAATTAAGAGCTGTAAGCCCTGACTCCAATGCTATTCATTTCAGGTAAGAGAAAATAAAAGAGATGTACTCATTCAGGATAGCACATCTAACAGCACAATGAGGACTATATTCTAGCTCTCTGGAATCCACTTTCTCTGCTTTATTATCTTTATTCCATTTTACAACTATACACTATGCAGGCTTGTATTTTTCCACTGCTGCAATAGTGGCAAGACTATTTGAGGGATAATCAACTACTTTCTTGTTGTATTTAAGGTTGGGACCTAGAGAGACAGCCCAGTCGTTAAGAGCAATTTTTGGTCTTGCAGAGAACATGGGTTTGGTTTCTAGCACTCACATGGTAGCTTACAACATTCTCCAATTCCAGTACACAAGGATTCAATACTCTCTTCTGATTTCATTGGGGACCAGACACACACATGATGCTCATACATACATGTAGACAAACCAATTATACACATACAAATCAAAAATAAGATACATTTTCAAAAGAGGCCTAAGGATGGCAGGACACAGGCTCTAGGGAGGAAATATTGTACTGATTTTGTTTAAATGGACACATAGTCAAGTTGCTTTCTAAGTATTTATGTTTATACCCATGGTCTAATGCTACACTCAGCCTTGGTCAGAGAAGCTTTTATTTGTAGTGGGCAACACTTTATGCAGAGACTCATATATAACTGGTCAAAGTGCTGAAAATAAGTGACTATTGAATGCTCAGCTCTAAACATCACATCTATATCTTCCCATCTAAGGCCCAGGGAGCATTGTGGGAGCGAGAGTGGGAAGATTTTTAAGAGCCAGGTAATGAGAAGAATGCTGTGAAATGACACCTTCAGGATAAAACATGGCTCTGACAATCATGGACACATCAACTCTGGCGACGTGCGCAAGACTCACATAAACAGAATAAAAAGATATAAAAGAGGAGGGAACCTAGCTGTAATTATAAGCAGGAGTAGGAGGTGAATAACAGAGAGTTAGGGTCAAATATGATAATAATACATTGTATACATGTATGAAATCCTCAAAAACTAAAACAATTGTAATATTGCCTTCTAGCACTTGAAGAAGAAGGTATTTCATTTCTCATTTGTTTCAGAAACAGAAAGAAATGTGGTTTTGGAGGAATCGGAGACTATAGACAAGCAGTGTTCGATTATGAACACTAAATTTGAACTTTTAACATGTGTGCCATCTGCAAACCAACACTGAGCAACTGAAACTATGAACCTTAGAAAATTCAACTAAATATGCTTTTCTGTTCCATCCTTTCTTTTTAGTGCTGGTTAGCGCATGCCTTTGAATTCATCCAAAGTGCTGAATTTTTCTTCGTCTCTTCATTACCTTCAAGGCTGTCCTATTTGTCTGTATCTAGGATGGACTGCCAAAAATTGCCAAGGACTTTTTTCTTAACTAATTAAAAGAGACATAAATGAAAGAGGCCTGCCAGTGTGTAGGCCTTTGTGTGAATTTCCTTGAATGCAAACTCGGGAGCGGAGTTTCTATGCAGCAGCCGGTCTCCCGTTTTGATTTTGCTGAAGCAGGTAGTTGACCTCTTTGAGGAAGTCTGGCTTTTCTCTGTCTTGGGAAATTGCCGATAACATCAAGCCCAGAAGGAGGTGAATAAAATGGAAAAAGAAAATTTCGTAAGAGCCATGCCAAGATTCAGATTTCCAGCCCCACCCAATTCTTCCCCAGCTCTCCTTTCAGCTGCTACTTGCTTCCCAGGAAACAGAAAACAATAGGCTACTGATTGAACTTAGGTCTAAACTTCAAGCAATTAAAGGTGGAGGAAGTAAAGCACAGTTACAGTTAGAATCCAAGTCCATATGTTTCCATTAGGAGCTATAGTCTGTGTACTTCCTCCTTTAAAGGTGGCTCTCAATTCTGGAGTCAAACTTGGAAGCCAGTTCATCTTGGTAATTATTCTACTGTTCAAAGTTTCTAGGTGGTCTTTTGGGAGTTAATCTCTTTCAAGAAAGTGCAAAGGTCTTACGGTGAAGAGAAGGAAAGGCACGCTAATCCTAACTGGACTGGATTCATACTGTGAGAGCTGGAAAACCCAGAGATCTTGGGATTAATGGGGAGTCATTGAGCATCTGGATTTATGGTAGGGAACATAACAAAAAATTCATTCTCTCTGTTCCTTTCCAGAGGAAAAATAAGTGAACTATACTTGTCTGTGTACCACGGTGAGATTTCCAGAACAGGTACAGTTTTTCACACGTGATTTTTAATTGTTTTATAATTTCATTCACGTGCACAATGTGTTTTAATCAAATCCACTTCCTACTCTGTCTCTCCCAATTCATTCACTATCCCACACACTACTTTTCACTTCTAACCTCTTTTACTTTTTCTTTTGATCCACTGAGTCCTCTTAGTGCTACCTGTATGTGCATGTGGGTGTAGGACAACCGAAGAGAGAATGGTTAGCCTCTCACGGGCTACATAGTAACTGCTGCTTGTGTGTGGTCTTCATTATTCAATAGCCCTTTTCCTATCTTTCTCTCTAGAACTCACTCCTTTAGTCATCACATTTGTATTAATCCTCCACTAATTTACAGGCACTTTACTAATAACACCACTGATAGGAAACTATGGCAATGCTCTATTTGTTTATTGTTGTATGCCCCCAAATGTATACCTTTTTATATAGCCTATACATTATCAGTTCAGCTGAAGCTCAGCTGGGTGATTCCCTTGATCACATAAGATCACCCAACAGTATTGAGCTGGTTGATTGTCTAGTCTAAAAGACTTGTCATAAAGTCACTCACAACTCTGCTTGTGGCCTCACTAGCATGGCAACCCCAGGGTTGTTGAACTTCTTAATTTTATTTTCTTTTTAATTGACAAGTAATAGTTGTACATATTTATGGGGGACAGTGTGACACTCTAATACATGTTTACAATGTGTAATTGTCAGAACAGGGTAATTTGCATATAAATCGCTTCATGTATCATTTCTTTGTGTGGGGCACATTCACATTCTGGTTGTTCTTATGTGAAATGATATGTAAAGTGATGTGATATGTTGATGAATAATTACTTAGAGTACTTCAGTAAAAGTTAGTGATTGGTATTGCTGGTCTATATGCTGAAACTGCTCTATCTTCTTTCTTTTACTAATTTCTGCTAAGGCTTGGGATTAGTTTGATGAGTTCTTGCTCACTAGAAACTGTTCTGGACGACATTTGTCTCAGTTGCATTTAGATGCCTTCCCTGAGACACCCCTGCTCCTCTTCCCTCTCTGGCCTTTAGCATTTCTATGGCTATTTTATTTCAATCCTTAATTTATTTATTTTCTTCACATATTATTATAATCTTGATTTTTTTTGATTTTCAATTTGTCCTCTACAAAAGAAAAAATGCCATTTTCATGATGCTAAAGGACTTTAAAGAGCCTCTTAATATAGTTACTGATTTATAATATGCAGAAAGAGTTATCTTGCATATTGACACTGCTGAATTTATACCAGATGATACAGAATTGACTTCATTGTTTATCCAGGTGCAAGACATAATCAGGAATAGGCTTTGTCCTATGTATGTAACACACATCCAATGCCATATGGGTCTGCCAGGTCCTCTAGCACAAGGTAATGCAGAAATTGATCAATTATTAATTGGAAGCGTGTTGCAGGCCTCAGAATTTCATAAAAATATCACGTCAATAGCAAAGGTTTAAAGAAAGAGCTTTCTATTACACGGCAACAAGCTAAGGAGATTATAAAGAGATGTCCTACTTACTCTTTCTATAATCAAACAGCATTGCTTGCAGCAAGTAACCCAAATGGTACTCAAAGAAATGAAATCTGGCATATGGATGTGTTCCACTTTACAGAATTTGGTAAATTAAAATATGTACACTACACCATAGACACATATCCAGGTTTTCAATGGGCAACTGCCTTGAGCTCAGAAAAGGCTGATTTTGTAATCACATATTTATTGGAAGTTATGGTTATCATGGGTATACCTACACAAATAAAGACAGACAATGGTCCAGTTTTTTGCTTATTATAATATAAAGCACATTACAGGTATACCAAATAATCCTACAGGTCAGGCAGTTATAGAAAGGTCAGGCATCCTCCGGAATATTAACCTTCATAAGGCGATGAAAGGAGACAGAGACAGAGACCCACATTGGAGCTCTGGACAGAAATCTCAAGGTCCAAACCAGGAGCAGAAGGAGAGAGAGCACGAGCAAGGAACTCAGGACGGCGAGGGGTGCACCCACACACTGAGACAATGGGGATATTCTATCGGGAACTCACCAAGGCCAGCTGGCCTGGATCTGAAAAAGCCTGGGATAAAACCGGACTCGCTGAACATAGTGGACAATGAGGACTACTGAGAACACAAGAACAATGGCAATGGGTTTTTGTTCCTACTGCACGAACTGGCTTTGTGGGAGCCTAGGCAGTTTGGATGCTCACCTTACTAGGCCTGGATGGAGGTGGGTGGTTCTTGGACTTCCCACAGGGCAGGGAACCCTGATTGCTATTTGGGCTAACGAGGGGGGGGGACTTGATTGGGGGAGGGGGAGGGAAATGGGAGGCAGTGGTGGGGAAGAATCAGAAATATTTAATAAATAAATAAAAATTAAAAAAAGGTCAAATCGTACTATAAAGGATATACTGAACAAACAAAAGGAGATGGAAAATATCCCCAGTAATAGATTGCACAATGCTTTATTAACCTTGAATTTTCTTAATGCTAATGAGAAAGTAACAACAGCAGCAGAGAGGCATTGGATTATGGAGAAGACTTCTGAATTGAATCAACAAGTATATTTCAAAGATGTGTTGACCTCACAATGGAGACTAGGAGATGTACTATGTTGGGGAAGGGGTTTTGCTCTTGTTTCCACAGGAGAAGAAAAATTATGGATACCATCAAAATGAATAAAGATTTGCTTTGAAAAGAGGAAACCTACTTAAACAGAAATGACGGCTCATCCACAACAGTGACAACCATACGTGTGGTAAGGAAAGCCATATAGGTTTGGGGCAGGGTTCTGCTCTTACCTTTGCAGGAAAGTACACATCATCAAAAATTCAAGAAACTCTGGATGTTTGAATGCTGACAGAAGAAAAAATAACTATCCACTAAGGAGCATCTAGAAAACAGAATATGGTTTATGAATCCAGATATGGGTTACAATTACATTTACACACATACACACACATTAATATATTCAGCTGGTTTTGGAGTTGGACAATGGCTCTGTACTTTTTTAAAATCCAAGCGTGTTGTTAAAAAGGAACATTCAGAGTTTTGTCTTATATTGGGAGCCATCTGGTATGGAACAGAAGAAAGACTTTAGAAAAATTTTTTACTTTCTCCATGCCTTTTTTGTCTATAACATATTCTTCACTGAATGTATGTGTATATGAATGATGTTTGTTTTTTGTGTTGAACAATAGATTTTCCTATGGATAATTTTCCTGCAGTAATCTTCGAAGTTTCCAGGAAGAAGATGGAGCCCTACAGCAACAACTCTATCTAGATGAGATGACATTGTGATGCAGACAGTGCTACTATTAAGATAGCATCTTTTTTGGTGGGGTACCAGCTGCTGAAATGGTGCACCCTCTCATAACATTCTGGTCAGAACTACAAATAAGAACTTTGGGAAAAAAAAAAACACTATCTATCGACTGCTTGGAAATTGTAACTATACTAGACAGTAATTTTGAAACTTAACCATCACTTTAATTTTGCAGGATCCCTATGACAGCGGGAAGCAATTCTAAAAAACAACACCCTCATCCTAAAAAAGTTTGTCTATAGGGTTAGGAACACCGTTTAGGGGTTGTTGAATATTATTTGTATTAGGTAGAGGGTTGGGGTGAAAACTATGTTTGTTAACAAAAGGGGGGATAGTAATAGTGGGTAATAGAGTGAATACTTGTGAGCTATTATTCATGGATAATTTACATTGATATAGTTTTTGTATATTGATACAAGTTCAAATTTGTTACTTTTGTTTACATTATTTGTACACCTATACAAAATTATTTTGTCAGATTGTATATATGTATGCTATTATCTCTGTTTAGGACATTTTGTATATTGATACAACTTTTAAGATATATTTTTATATTGCATTATATATTACTCCTACCTCTGATCAAGATATTTATATATTGTTTACATTTTGAGGTCATTGTCCTTATATGTTACACATTTGTTTACAGGTTATTTAATATTCTAACATGAAGTTTTAGTCTTTAAGTTGTACAGGTATTAATTATTATAGGTCAATAGTTGTTCATGCTTGCTGAACATACAGTTAGATCAATTAGGTTCTTTAGATACATAGAGATTATATTCTGTCTAGATAGGTAATCTTCAACCACTTCAAGGATCTGTGGAACATGGCATTTAAATAATTTAGGGTTCTGTTGACTTGAGACATGACTGCTTCTGACAGCACCAATCTATTCCTGAGAGAATGTTGAGCACCAAAGACACTCCACATGGAGCTTGTTTTCTTCTTGGCAAAACTGGCCTTTGGGCAAGGGATTGACAATGCCTCAACCACTAACAAGTTACATGATATCCAGAAATGGATAGGCAAGACTGTCAAATCTTGCCAGGACAGGATAAGATGATTTTGAAAAGTTTCCTGCCTCTGAAAATGATCTGTCAATTATGATAGGCCATAGCCAAATTTGGTTGCTTCAACAATTGCAAAATGAGACTTTGGGTGATTGCTCAGGTAGCTAATTGTCTCTGTTATATATTGCTCACTTTGGAAGCTACTTGATTGTACTTCCTTCCTGTTAAAGTAATCTTATCGCCCTTCTCAGGTCTTCGATGGGGTTGTAGATTAGATAGTCATTGTTACTGTCCTCTTATGATCTAGCCAAGCAATTTCCAAAACAAGACTAAGATTCCTTAGAATAGAATGTTTGTTAAAACATTTAGCATATGTTCTTTGCTTAATATTGTTTATGCTGATTGTAATTCTAATCTTATACGTGATATCTGTTCTTAGTGTATATTGTTTTGTAATGGGTTTGGAACTTTCTTACTTAAACAAAAGGGGGAGGTGCTGCAGGAACTCCTTCTGCTCCTTCATCCAATTGCCTTTAAGAATACATTGCTAATCTGACAGAAATATCTGTACTTTTCTGAGATACACGGTCTGGGATGATTCAAACCAATACAGTTGCTCCCATCCTGGTAGTAAAGGTAGATACTGAATCATAAATTCACAAATTATTCAGAAGAAAAGCTTTACTTTGAGTCATATAGGTAGTTTTTCATCTTTGTTGCCTTTATGCGGTTATACATAAAATAGTATCTTGAAAAATGTTTAAATGTAAGAGTTAATAATGGCAGTGCATTTGTTGAAAATGTACATAGTTTTGTCAGAAAAATGTAATTTTCTCTTTTTTTGTTAAAATCTCTCTCTCAGATTCTACCAGGCCAGAACATAAGGCTTTCTATTAGAAATAGTGAAGTATAGTTAGAGAGATGATTCAGCAGTTAAAGAGTATTGGATTCTTCTCATGAGGACCCTGGTTTTGTTTCTAGCACTCACATGTTTAACTCCAATTCCAGGGAATATGATGCCTTCTGGCCTACATGGACAACAGGAACATGTGTATCACACAGATACACATGCAGGCAAAGCATCCATATCTAGTATGAGATTGATCATTCGTTTCCAGCCACACTGACTTGAAACAACCACACAGACACTGTATGAATTAAATCACTGCTTGACCTATTAACTCTACCTTCTTATTGGCTAACTTTTACATCTTAATCTGACCCATTACTAATAATCTATGTATTGGCACGTGATTGTGGTTTACCAGCAAGTTTCCATCTGGCATCTGTCTCTAGAGGTGCTACATGGCTTCTCACTGACTCTGCCTTCTTTCTCCCAGCATTTCGTTTAGTTTTCCCCACCTACCTAAGTTCTGCCTTGCGTAGGCCTGAGACAGTTTCTTTATTAACCAATGGTATTCACAGCATACAAAGAGGAATCCCACATCACTTCCCCTTTTCTGTTTAAATAAAAAGGAAGGTTTTAACTTTAACATAGTAAAATTACATATAATAAAACATGTATTAAGCAAGAATTTCAGTTATAATATTTATATCTACTTTATCTTTTATTATAACTAAGGAAATCTATAACTACATATTTTTCAACTCCATCAAAGACTCCAGAAGGATATAATATTACCCAACCAAACAGGAAGTGCATTGTAAGCAACTTCCAAAGCTCTAGAATTGACAGAGACAACTTGCTGCCTGGACAGTTACCAAAAGTTCTTCTGTGCCATTGAGGCATCCAATCTTCAGCCCACAGGCCCATAGTATTCATTCGGTAGACCTTTCCATAAAGCAGGACATTTCTAAGACAGTTTTGCCTATATTGGCAGTTTGTCAGTCACTTTCTTCTGTGTCCTGCAGAATGTCTAGCAGATTCTTAAATGAAGCAGGAACTCCGAAGGATCGTCTCACCTTTAGGCAAGTTCAGCAGTCATTTCTCTGTGAGTCCTGCATGTTCAGTTCATGCAGTATGACATCAAGCAGTCCAGGCAAGAGCAGTTTCTTGCCCAAATGGCTAACAAACTCCATAAGGAGCCTCTTCGGTGCCCTATCATCTTAAAGTAATTGGTGCTGCCAAGAACAAATGTGTCTCACTGTAATGAAAAGTTTTAAGCTCTTAAAACATTTTAAATGCCATATTCTTGAGGTCTTTGAAATATTTGAAGAATACCTATCTAGCTGAAATATATCTCTATATATCTAGAAAACCTAACTAGCATGAATACAAGCTTGACTATTATAGATGATTATCTATTAACCCAAATTTCTTAATTATACATTACATTTTAAAATGAGCTACACAATCACAATACCTTAACCAAGAGCAGAAATATACATATAACAAGATTAACATAAAATTTTTATCAACATACCAATGCAAAGTATTCATATCTATGCATCTGTATACATGTTTTAAAAAAGAAAAGAGATAGTAAAGAGACAAGTCATAGTTGGACATAGTCAGTTCGTGCCCTTTGCTTCCAGACAGATTGTACTCACCTTTGCTCATCTCTAGTCCAGTTTAATGTCTGGGAGCTATAAAATGTTGCCTCTTCTTACTTGTTAATTTGACTTCAGCTATCACAACCCTGTTGATAGATGTACAACAATTTCCTGCTGTCTATTATATTTAATCCTTTGGAATAATTTCTGGCTACACTTGATTGTGGTGGCTATGCAGACACATCTTGTCTGCCATCATGTTCTGATGAATCTAGTTGGGAGCATATCTTATTAGTATAGTCTCCTTATAATACTGGATTTCTCTGGATATGATTTCTACATTTTAGGCTCTTAGAACAACAACATTAAAATAATCTTTGGAATAATAAATTATTGACTTTTAATGTATTCCTCTACTTCCTAGTTTTATAACTTGGACTGTAATTTTCTCATCTGTGAAAATGTAGATAACAATCATGACCTTGTTGGGTCATTTTAAGCAGAGCACCTACAAAGTATTTGTTGAAAAAATAGTTCTCTCCAATGTCTTATTGCAGTGTGGTAACTTTTGAATTGCAGCATAAATTATTTTACTGAGATCTATAAGTACATATTCTACGTTAAGCACAATCCCCTCTTATAGTTCCCTACCCTCATTTTTTTCAGACACTCCTATTGTTCCTATTTATTTCCCTAGATAAGTTTTTAAGGCAGAAGTTATTCTCTTCCTCATAGTAAATGGTTTACAACATTTTCCCAGGTGGGAATAATTTGTTTGCAAACCTATTCGTGATTACACTTTTACCAGTTTCTTAATTCTGGTCACATGACTACTGCATTCACTCACCTAGAGAATCCAGACCCAGTGGCCTTTGGTACACTGGGTTCTAGAGTTTCAATCATTCTTCCTGTAGGGTTCTTGAGGATAAATATATCTTAGACTCTTTCCACAACAGCAGATCTTCTTTCAAGACTAACTGAATTATTTACTTAGATTACACTTGGAGGAAAAATATTATCCCATTAACATACTCCTGGTATATCAAGAATATTCTTCTGGGCATGTACATGAATGGGGTATAATTGCCTGCTTCCTGGCTTATACTTAGCTTTTAGGATGCTACCTGGAATTAAAGTACACAATAAACAATTGAGGCTAAAGAGACATGATGTGGAATTTCCCTATATATGCTGTGATTACAATTGATAAATAAAGGAACTGCTTTGGGCCTACAGAGCTAGGCAGGGAAAACTAAGCTGAATGCTCAGAAAAGGAAGGCAGAGCTAGAGAGAAGCCATGGAACAGCTGATGGAGACAGATGTGCCGAAACTTTTCTGGTAAACCACGACCTCTTGGTGATGCACAGATTAATGGGGATGGGTTAAACTATGATGCAAGAGTTAGCAAATAATCCCAAGAGTGGTATTGCTGGGTCCAGGGGTAGGTTGATCCCGAATTTCCTGAGAAACCGAAACACTGATTTCCAAAGTGGTTGCACAAGATTGCATTCCCACCAGCAATGGATGAGGGTACCCCTTCCTCCACAGCCTCTCCAGCAAAGGCTATCATCGGTGCTTTTGATTTTAGCCATTCTGACAGGTGTGAGATGATATCTCAAAGTTGTTTTGATTTGCATTTCCCTGATTGCTAATGAGGTTGAGCATGACCTTAGGTGTCTTTTGG
>NW_026068097.1:2310800-2316076 GCF_014885135.2 Alexandromys fortis | reverse complement strand
GGAGCCTAGCCAGTTTGGACGTTCACCTTCCTAGACATGGACGTAGGGGGGAGGACCTTGGACTTTCCACAGGGCAGGGAACCATGACTGCTCTTTGGATAGGAGAGGGGGGGTGAGAGGAGTGGGGGGAGGGGGAGAAGATTGGGGGGAGGGGGAGAAGATTGGGGGGAGGGGGAGGGAAATGGGAGGCTGGGAGGAGGCGGAAACTTTTTTTTCTTATTCTCAATAAAAAAAAAAAAGAAAAAAAAAGAGTTAGCAAATAAGAAGCTAGAACTAATGAGCCAAGATTTAAATAATACGGTTTCTGTGTGATTAATTTCAGGGCTGATCATCCAGGAACCAACAAGCAGCCTTTCTTACAACAGGGACACACCTTATGAATAAAAGGGCATTTTCTTTCTTCAGACAAGGATAAGCAAACACCTCTTTCAAAGATTCTATCTCCTTGGAGAATTAAAAAGTTTACTTATTTAAAATGTGAGTTTTAAATAAAATAGTTTGAGGGCCAGGGAAATAGTTCAATGTAAGAGTACATCTCCAATATGCATAAGGCCCTAAATTTGATCCCTAGTATCGTAAGAGAAAAGAATACTCAGTATCTGCACAGAATATTTCTCTTTAGTGTCCAAAGGACTTTGTTATCTGTTAAGAGAACAGTAGATAAATGTGCCCTCTTGTGCCTACAGAGACTGATGCTGATGAGTGGACTAAAGTCCTCAGGGAGAGTCTTCTTGTGTTAGTGCTTACTGAATTGTCATGCCCTCTGACCTGTTCAGCCCTCATAAAAATGACCTGGAAAAAATAATGATGAATTATAATAAGATTCACAGATACCAGGAAATTGGCAGTAAATCACAGATTCTTGGCCTCTCAGGTTGCGATGTAAGACCAAATACAAGAAGATGAAATTTAATAAAGAAAATAATGGTAGCCTTTACATCTCAATGAGCCATGTAAGGATGTACTTATTTAATAACATTGGGTGGGTAAAAGTCTTCAGGGTTTCAATTGATGGGAAAACTAATAGTGTTCACCAGGATGATATTGCTTTCCCAAAGGACTAATTTGGCCTCAAACCACCTTATGGAAGTCTAGTACCTGTAATACAAGGAACTAACTTGAGTCAGATCCTATTCAAAAAATGATCTAGATATTGAAGCCTTTGTAACTCAATCATATAAGGCCAGTGTGACTGGGACTGAAAAAGCATGGGATAAAACCGGACTCTCTGAACATGGCAGACAATGAGTGCTGATTAGAAGCCAAAGACAATGGCACTGGATTTTGATCCTACTGCATGCACTGGCTTTGAGGGAGCCTAGCCTGTTTGGATGCGTACCTTCCTAGATCTGGATGGAGGGGGGACACATCCAGGGCAGGGACCCTGACTGCTCTTTGGACTGGAGAGGGAGGGGAAGAGAAGTGTGGGGGAGGGGGAGGGGGGGAAATGGGAGGCAGGGAGGAGGCAGAAATTTTTTCAATAAAAAGATGGCAAAATTAAAAAAAAAAGAAATAATAAGAATAACTAGAAATAATTCACACGGGTAAGAAGGGTTTCTATGGATAGTTAAGACAACTTATAAAGATTTTAAAGGCTAGCATGTATGCCACAGAACAACTTGAGAACAGAATAAAGACCAATGGATAGAAATGACTATAATCAGGTGAATGGCTCAACACCAGGTAATACTTTCTAATGATTCTATACTATCCAGCATAGGAGTGGGCAAGCTCATTAGTTAGTGAACCTCTTATGATTGGAAAGGTCAAGTAGTGACTGATTAATCAGATGGTAAAAAAGTCATGGAGGAAATTTAACTATATAAGATTGGCCTTCACTACCCTTAAGGTATCATGCATACCTTTTCACAACTTTGTGGGTTTTAGAATTTTAAAATGATAAGCAAATCAGATTCAATATTAATATAAAATATACCTGACACTATGGTGAAGGTATCATTGTTTAGGATATAATTAATGATTGATATTTACTTTTTAGAGCCTTTTTTAATTTGTGGAGATAGGCTCACTCACTATTCATCCCTGGCTGGCTCAGAACACACTATATAGATCAGACTAGATTCAAACTCATAGAAATATTAGCACTCATGAGTGCTGTGATTATAGGCATGTGCACTGTGGCTTACTGATCATTGTTATTTAAATAAACATCTATGGCATACATTCTTAGATAAATTTATTAAAACTTTTATGAGGACATGATTACAGTACATCAAGGAAGTGTTCCTCTATCAGAAATCCCAAAGGATTGTAGAGTTGGATTTTTCTTTGAGCCACCAACTAGCTCCCAAGCAAAAACACAGAGACTTATTAAGTTTGAATGCTTGACCTTATCTTGTGCTTGTCCCTCTAGCTCTTTTAACTTAATTTAACCTGTTTCTTTTTATCTATGTTTTGCCTCAGGGCTTTTTGCCTTTCTTTTATTCTGTATTCATACTTTCCTGCTTCTTCCATGTCTGTCTGACCGGGTGGCCCCTGGCATCTCCCTTTCATTTCCTTTTCTTTTTCCTTTCTCCCTTGACCCCAAATTAATTTTCCTGCTTATTGACCCCGCCTGGAAGTTCTGCCTATACCTCCTTCGTCACTATTGGCTGTTCATCTTTTTATTAGACCCATCAGGTACCTTAAGCAGGCTAAGTAAAACAGCAACACACCTTTACATAAATAAACAAATGCACCACATCTTTACATAGTCAAACAAATATTCTGCAATATAAACAAATAGAAACAACTTTCCATAGTTAAACTCTGCAACAATTTTCTCTTTTGTTTAGAAAAAAATATTTTAGCTTTAACATTGTATGATTACATACAATAAGAACAATTATAAAGTAAGAATTACATTTACAATAACCGCTCCATTTGAATTTGGCACATTCAGAGAAAATACTCTATTATCTATCTTATCTTGTTGAGGCCAAAGTTGAGGCCTAATTTTACTTTCTGTCCTAACTTGTATTACCAACCCCAAATTATCTTTTTAGACCTCAAAACATTTTTAGACAAACAATATTAAAGTTTTATGTTTTCCAACCTTATAAACTTTACCTCTCTTATATACTTTTTTAAAATTTAGTAACAAGGAAAACTATACCTACCTCATCTTCAACTCCATCAGACACCTGAGAAGTATATTATATTACCAAAATAAACAGGAAGTGCAGAGCAAGCAACTTCCAAAACTCTACAAATGACAGAAGCAATTGGCTACCTGGATAGTCACCCAAGATATCTCTGCACTGTTGAGGCATCCATATTTGGCCTACAGTCCTCAAATATCTGACATACTTTTTTGTAAAGCAGGAATTTTGAAGGACTATACCATCCTGTTTTGGCAAAGTTTGGCCGTCTTTTTTCTTTGTGTCCTGCTTCTCCAATTTGTACAGCATACTGTCAGCAGTCAAAGAAAGGGCAGTTTCTTGCTCAAATGGCCCACTTTGCCATGATGGAAGAGAACTTCAAATGGAGGTTCTTTGATTCCAATTACCCTTTTATGAAGTAGATTTATGCTGCTAGAAGCATATGTGTCTCACTGTCATGAAAGTGTTAAGTTATTAAACATCTTATATGTCATTCTGTAGGTTTTTGAAGTATTTGAAGACTACTTATTTACATAAAATATATCTATTTGACCTAGAAAACACACCTAATATGACTACAAGTCATATGCTTCTAAACCACCACAGGAGCCATAGACTTCAGGGTAGGAAATGACATTCATGTTCAAATGGGCAAGCCTATCATTTACATATATGGTTATTGATTCCTTGAAGATTCAAGTTATAAACTCAGTGTTCCACAGCTACTAAATTGCAGGTAAGAAAAAGAATTCACATAATTTGTTTCTCAACCCAGTGTTTGCCTTCATTTGTTTTCTTGTCTTTGGATAAGTAAGACTCAGTAAATAATAGATATCATTTTCTACCTTCTCTCTAGTCACTGTCAAAAATTATGTTTCACCGTGAAATGTATTTGAAGATTTATAGAATTAGATGAGAAAGTTCTTAATATTCTTGAATTTATCTTCAGAGCAATTTTACCACATTCACCAAAAACTCTATGTCTTTTGAGTTTTAAGTTGAATGAACATCAAGGGGATAATTCCTCATTATTGTAAAGGCTTTATATACCAAACATTTTACAAACATGTAAATAACATGGAAATACTATGTGATAAAACACTGATCTCATATGATCATATTATTGCAAACTTAGTCTAAATAGCAACTCAAAATAGATGCCTTCACCATGATAATGTTTACAATGGCTTTTCAGGTACTGAAAATTAGAAGCTGTTGTGCTGTGGCACAATGGTCTTGCACTTTGTAAAGATTTGTCACTTCTATTTTAATAAAACACTCCTTTGGCCAGTAGCCAGGCAGGAAGTAGAGGCAGGGTGACCAGGCAGGAGAGGTAGGACAATGAGAACAGGAGAATTCTGGGAGGAGGAAAGGCTGAGTCTGCAGCCGTCACCCAGATGCAGAGGAAGCAAGATTAGAACACCTCACTGATAAAGGCACAAAGCCACATGGCTAACATAGACAGGAATAATGGGCCAATTTAAGATGTAAGAATTAGTTAATAAGAAGCCTGAGCTACTAGGTTGACCAGTTTATAATTAATGTAGATCTCTGTGTATTTCTTTGGGAGTGAATGGCTGCAGGACCAGGCAAAACAGAAATCTCTGTCAAGACTATTGCTAGGATTCCAGTGATGGAGGTGGGTCTTGTAATAATAAAGAAACTGCCTCGGCCCTCATAGGACAGAAAATTAGGTAGGCGGAGTAGACAGAAGAGGATTCTGGGAAAAAGAAGCTGAGGAGTCTCCATGATTCTCCCGCTCCAGAAAGACGCAGGTTAAGATCCTCCCTGGTAAGCCAGCTCGCGGGCTACACAGAATATTAGAAATGGGTTAGAACAATATGTAAGAGCTAGCCAATAAGAAACTGGAACTAGCCGGGCCAGGCAGTGTTTGAAAGAATACAGTTTCCGTGTAATTATTTCGGGCATAAGCTAGCCATGCGGGCGGCCGGGTGCTGGGGACGCAGCCCCGCTGCTCCTAATTTCAACAGATGGCGCCCAGACGTGATGGGCTAAATCCACTTAAAAACCTGAGAAGGCTTAAAAATAAGGGAGAGAGAGTTTAACACAGATTTTTGATGTTTGTTGGTGGCGTGCTGAAGAGAGATTTCCTGGTTCGGCAACAGCAGCAGAAAAAAAGCTGCGTCATTTTAAAGCACTGCTTCCTGGGGCTGT
>NW_026068097.1:2263738-2308611 GCF_014885135.2 Alexandromys fortis | reverse complement strand
TAATAATAAAGAAACTGCCTCGGCCCTCATAGGACAGAAAATTAGGTAGGCGGAGTAGACAGAAGAGGATTCTGGGAAAAAGAAGCTGAGGAGTCTCCATGATTCTCCTGCTCCAGAAAGACGCAGGTTAAGATCCTCCCTGGTAAGCCAGCTCGCGGGCTACACAGAATATTAGAAATGGGTTAGAACAATATGTAAGAGCTAGCCAATAAGAAACTGGAACTAGCCGGGCCAGGCAGTGTTTGAAAGAATACAGTTTCCGTGTAATTATTTCGGGCATAAGCTAGCCATGCGGGCGGCTGGGTGCTGGGGATGCAGCCCCGCCGCTCCTAATTCCAACATTCCAGGCTGTCAGAGATATGGTATATCTTCTACAGGTAATAAGTAGTTAAAAATAGAATCTTATATATCAGGGAGTAGCCTCAGATTTTCTATACATTCAAGGATGTTATGGAGCTACTGATTCTCATATTTCCAACTCCCAAGTTCTGGGATTGTAGGCCTATGCACAATCATTTCTAGTTTGTTTGGTGGTGACTATTAATGCCAGGATTTTGTGCATGATGTCACTTTTCTGTGGCTGTGATAAACACCACAACCAAAAGAAACTTAGAGGAGGAAATATTTTTATTTCAGTTTTTATTTTCAGGCTACAGTCCATCATTGAGGGAAGTTAGGGCAGGAAACTTGTGGCAAGAACTGTAGAGGAATGCTGCTTGCTGGCTCTTTTTCTGGTTCATAATCAGCTAGTCCATTTCCCTAAGATTGGTGCAACCTACTATGGGCTCAGCCCTCCCACATCAATCATCCATCAAAACTATCTGTCATAGACATTATCACAGGCCAATCTTATTTATACAATTCCTTAGCTGAGACTTCCTCTTCCAAGCTGACTCTAGGGTATGTCAATTTGAAAATAAAAATTAACCACTACATTAAAAGAAGCACCCTGTCAAATGATACCAGCCCCTCAGAGGGAACCTTTAAGTAACAAAATAAAGATGACAATAATCTCTAGATTGAAAATTTGTGTGACCCTTCAAAAGGTTACAGTAATACACATTTTATGGAAAACGGGATCTGTATCAGAGTTTAAATGTACTCCCTTAAGTGTTCTGCTGCCTTTCAAGTGATCGTCTTCTGGACTCCACTTTCTGAGACAAGCTGTTGACTCTATGTGAGGATGAAGCAAGTCTTATTTTGTTTTTGTGAGTTCTACTAGAGCCATATAAGGTCTCAGCATTGTGAACAAGTGAAAATATTTTTCCTTACGGGTAGAGTCATTTATCATGTTTGTGTCTACCAGATCAGCTTGAATTTAGCACAGTGTTTGAGCACTCCAGTTATTTTGCTATAACCAACGAACCATTTAGAAAACATGCTTCTGCTAGTGATGTGCTATAATTTCTTCAATAACTTCTCTTTTTATTTTTAAAAGAGAATCTTAGGTAGCCCAGGCTAATCTTAGGTTTGTAATGTAGCCAAAGCCTGCTTTGAACTATTGACTGTTCTGCTTCCACTTTGCAAGTGCTGGGCTTACGGGTGTGTGCCCCTGTACTGAGGTTGTTCATCTAACTTCTTTACAAGGAACTATCACCTATCAATTTGTGTGTATATGAATGGAACAATCTCAGTAGGTATGTGAATTATTTTGGAAATGTACATTTAATCTCTGATATAGTTCTTGTTTTCCATAAAATGTGTACTGATAAAACATTGTAAATTTCAAGAGAGAAAATTAACATTTGAGAGAAAGGATCATAGAAAACCCACTAAATGCCCTTTTAAAAATGGGCCTACCTCTTCTTCCAATTCTGTAAGACAGCATGCCATTATAAACCCACACCATCATTTATATTGTATTGATTTTATTGTCATGACTTTGGAAATACGGTCATGTACATTTATGATGGCTCATAAATGTTCAGAGAAACATTTAGAGACCAACTCACTATTCAGAGTAAAATAGAAGGTTGTGAAGCAGGCACAGTAATGGGTCCATCGTAGTGAGTGAAGAAATCTGCTTAAATTTCCCTTGAAAGTTAAGTAAAAGAATTTATCAAATAATAGGCACTTGAAATTCAAAGATGGAAAACTGTGTTGTCCAAAATGATGACACTATTTGAAAGCCTTATTTTTTCTCCTACCCACTAGCTCTGAAATTGTCTCTTTTTAATAGTAATCAACACATCAGCATCCAGCATATGAGGCAGCAGTGTTTTCTTGGTGAGAAGATCAGAGATTTAGCATATAGGCGCAATGTAAGTCTCAGTTGTAGATCTGGATGGAGTTGTGCACATCATTATGTCAATAACTCGGGATTTGTGGTTCCAGCTGCATTGGTACCAGATGGGGAATAAGTATGTTGTCTAATCCAGACTAATTAAGGTGTTTTACTCCTAAGGGTGGGTGGAAGAGATGTGACTATTTTGCTTTTATTTTCTTTATCCTGAATTAAAAACAAAGCAGAGAGTTGATTGGAAGCAGCATTAGTGTTGCTGACAACTGCTGAACTCTAACTTAACCAATGACATAGCTATAGTAACAGGGAAATTTGGGAATTTTAAGATTAACATGCTATTGAAACTTGATAAATATAACACAGTTTGTGATGAGGTATATTTGGTAAGAATTTTCTTTATTTTTCAAATGACAAAGTAAGTCCGGTTTTGGAAGAAAAAAAAATCATTTATTGATGGAGGTGGGTCTTGTATCTTATCTGTTGCTTTCATTGGTTAATAATAAAGAAACTGCCTCGGCCCTCATAGGACAGAAAATTAGGTAGGTGGAGTAAATAGAAGAGAATGCTGGGAAAAAAGAAGCTTAGTAAAGGAGTCGCCATGATTCTCCCATGCCAGACAGACGCAGGTTAAGATCCTCCCTGGTAAGCCAGCTCATGGGCTACACAGAATATTAGAAATGGGTTAAAACAATATGTAAGAGCTAGCCAGTAAGAGGCTGGAATTTATGGGCCAGGCAGTGTTTGTTATTTCAGGCATAAGCTAGCCATGCGGGCGGTCGGGTGCCGGGGACGCAGCCCTGCCATTCCTTATTACAACAATTTATTATATATTGTGGCAGATGAAATCTCACCATTCCTTGATCTGTATCTATAAAGTGTACTTTGAAAACAAATGACATAACTTGGTCTGATTATCCAAGGCATGGATGGAAACTGGGCTATCAGAAAGCCATCTTCAGATTTGTGTGGATCAGCAGAAAGAACCTTGGCCAGAAAGTCAGGAGACCTAATTCCCACCCTCTATGATTGAATTGCTTTGTGATCTTCAGTAAATCTTGTTTTTTTTCTTTTATTTGTGTGTCATTTCAGCTTTCCTGTTTTACGAATCTGAAATATATAGAGTTAAGTTTCCTATGGTCTCTTAGTAGCACACAATAGAATGAGAAAGAGAATTAATATTTCAGGATCTCTGATCTTAGAAGGAGTAGGATTGCCTTTTAGATAGCCAGGATTTCCTCTTCACTAAATAATACATATAATGGGGATTATTGGCTTTGTGGTCCCTAGAGTCTCCATTCCCCACTGGCAGTAGGTCTATGTAGATCCTCAGATCATACCCACATCCGTTGTGAAATATATTTTAATTAGGCAAAGATGTACTACATTTGTTTATGTTTTGGAAATTACTTTAATTATGTGTAAAGTGTTTTACATTTTATACTGCCTTTGTTAATGATGTAATGATGGGTTATATTAATTTATGCTGAATTTGTTTAATTATGTAAAGATGTGGTGCATTTGTTTCACCTTGCCTGCATCTGATTGGTCTAATAAAGAGTTCAACAGCCAATAGATAGGCAGAGAAAGAACAGGCAGGACTGGCAGGCAGAGAGAATAAGTAGGAGAAATCTAGGCTTCAGAGTATAAGGATGAGAGAATGAGGGAGAAAGAGAGAGACATACTCGAGGCCAGAAGCCAGGCAGCTGTCAGGCAGACATGGAGACATCAGGAAAGTAAGATATACAGGCAAAAAGCAAGATAAAATGCCTGAGGCAAAATGTAGATAAAGAGAACAAGATGAAAATAAGAACTAAACTAAGGCTCAGCATTCAAAGCTCATAATAAGTTTCTGTGTATGATTTGGGAGTTGGTTAGTGGCCCAGAAGAAAAAGCTTGTGTCACAGATTTCCATTATACCCCACCCACTAAGGCTGGCTGTGAGCCATATCTTGACTTTAGAGAGATTTAAGTCAGGTGTGGTGCCATTGAGAGGTCAAGACAGACATATCATGAGGTTGAGGCCCACTTACTACAAGCAAACACAGAGAGAGAGACAAAGAAAGAAAGAAAGAAAGAAAGAAAGAAAGAAAGAAAGAAAGAAAGAAAGAAAGAAAGAAAAAGGCAAACAGGATAGAGAGAAAGAATGAGAAAGACAAAGAAACAAACTCCATCTCTGGGGGGCGGGTGTCACTGATGAGGTATAGCCACATGTTCTCAAGCTCTTTCTTTCTTTCTTTCTTTCTTTCTTTCTTTCTTTCTTTCTTTCTTTCTTTCTTTCTTTTTTTTAATATCTATCTGTGTGTATGCCTGCAGGCCAGAAGAGGGCACCAGACCCCATTACAGATGGTTGTGAGCCACCATGTGGTTGCTGGGAATTGAACTCAGGACCTTTGGAAGAGTAGGCAATACTCTTAACCTCTGAGCCATCTCTCCAGCCCCCTTAAGCCCTTTCTTTTAGGCCTAATAAATAGATTCTTGCTACCTTTCTGTGACTGTGCCCTTGCTTTTCCTTCCACATCTAGAAAGTCATGATCTCTCAGTTATCACTTCTCTTTTTAGCAATCCCAAGTCTTCTAAAAAACCTGGGAGCGTGTCTCTCCCTGCTTGGAGTGCATATCCATTAAGCATTGGGATTCTCTTGCTATTTTCAGTTTGGAAGCTTGGGATTGACCATTGAGAGGATTCCCTAAGGTTCCCACCTGCCTGTCATCTGAGACATGTGTTGGTGTCTTATGACTGAGACTCCAGGTTGCCCCATAGCCTTCAGGTCATTCAGCCCTCAGCTTCTTGCTGCTGGTATTCATTGGAGCTACAGCTTGCATCTGTTGTTTATTACTAACCCCTCTTAAGGTGTGCTTTTTTGCCCTGTATAGACATTGTCTTATCACTCATGAATTGACCTTCCTGATTGAGACTATTAGCCTCTCTATTCCTTAACTTTCACTGGAGGCCCTTACCTCAAAGTTATTATATGGCTTCCTGATGTGTGGGTTTTGAATATTTTCCTCTGATCTATTCCAACTTCAGAGCAGTTCCAATTATAGTCTCTCTGGACCCAGTTTTGTGGGCCCATATCTTACAATGAAAAACAAAATGGTCACACTCTCATTATATAGTAATTAACAGCCTTCTATATAAAAACAACACTGCAGTCATTTGCTTTGTAGGCTAAGGTTAAGTTAGGATGAGGGAGAATTGTCATATCTCTATAACTGATGGTAGGGAGAAGGATGCTGTTGGTAATTTTTAAATCAACAATAAATAGTTATATGTAAAATGCCATCTGACATGTTGACATTCTGTGAAATAAAATAATGTATGAATACAAGGTGACACTGGTAGTAATAGTAGTAGCAGTAGCAGCAGCTGCAGCTAGATCTGTAGTATTGCACTACATGTCAAAAGGACCAATGAAACAACTCAGATTCCAAGATCCATACCAAGGGAATGTGTCCTTGCGCTGAGGAAGTATTCTTTCTGAGACTTAATATCCCCATATACATCTTTGTTTACAAGCTCACATGTATCTAGAATTGCTAGTTTGTGGGTAGTGAATGTGAAAATATTGTTAGAAGTGTAGGACATGATGCAAGCTGTTTGAAGTTCACAGACATGGAACCCTTTTTCCCAGTGCTGTATGACAGCAAAGATTGAGATTGGTGTCCATACTGAGGGAAAGTCAGGTCAGAATAAGGCAAATAGTTTGGCATGCATCTATATAAGACTAGGAAACAATCCATAAGGCCAAATGCTTTGGGGAGCCAGAAGAATTTATGCATGAGGAAGTTGGAAAGATGGAGAGGAATTTCCTGAGCTAGAGTACAGGGCTTCTGGTTTCTTTTTGTTTGGTGCCTGTTGTTGCCAGTCTAGCAGTTCAGACTCAAGATATCTGAGGAGTGCTTAGGGGATAGAAGAGCAGACCAAACAAAAGGCAACATTCTTATAGGGAGGATTTAGGAACCAGGCAAAGCGTAAAATGAAACCCAGTGTCAGATATATCAAGGTAAACCCAGATCAGTGACCTACATAAGCAGCAATAAAAGGATGAGTTTGGACACTGTAGTGAGTAATCTTATATGCCAACCTCTCAAGGATGGGGTACTCATTGTATAGTCAAACATAAGTTGACATTTTGCCATAAAGTTATTATTATTATTATTTGTTTTTTGATACNCTGTCCTGTTTGTGACATTATTTTTATTATTTTGGTTTTTTTGAGACAGGGTTTCTCTGTAACTTAGGAGCCTGTCCTGGAACTAGCTCTTTTAGACTAGGCTGGCCTTAAACTCACAGAGTTCCACCTGCCTCTGCCTCCTGAGTGGAGTGCTGGGATTAAAGTAATGCACCACCACCGCCTGGCCTGCCATGTAGTTATTTTTAAAGAATATATTGACATTTAAATCAAATTGGACACAGTGGCACAGGTCTTTTGCTTCCACATTTAGGAGGCTAAGATAGGTGGGTTGTAAAGGTTAGTCTGGGCTGTATAGTGATGCCATATTTCAAAACAATAATAACAAAAATATTTAAACGAGCCAACTTTGAGTGAAGGAAATTACTTACCATAATGTGAGTGTGGCCTTACCCAAGATTAGTCAAAGGCCTTAAGATGTAACATGGATCTTATAAGAATTTTCTCTCTTGGGGGACTAGGCAACATCCATGCCTCCCCTCATAAGGTCCCAGTGACAAAACAAAATTCACTTCCACTAAAGTTAATCCCTGGGAAACAATGGCTTTATTAGGCTTATTTACAGAGAATTGGGTGAGGAATTACAGGCAAGAGTGTGGATGACCTTAAAGCAGCTACACAACATGGCCTGTACCCAGCTTGGCTGTGGCAATGGAGCTCCTTTCTCCCAATCTTCCCCGATATATTCCAACCCCCTCTCTAACACTTTGAGGACATGTGAAATTAGTGCAAAATTTCAAGTGAGGGTCATGAATCCCTCTATGTTCCCTTCTGCTATGAGGGAATGTCAACAGTCAACAGGCACAGTTATGATTATCCTTTTGCAAGTAGGCACAACTGAACTCATGGAGGCAGTGGCAGTTTGGCTCAGAGGATAGTCTTACACAAAACTAGCATGTATGCTTGTGACTGTCAAATTGGTGATGATATCAAGAAATTCTGAATGTCCTCTTATGTAGCACAAATAATAAAAACCCAGAGACAGATATTGGGGTTCAACCTGGAAACCATAAAAGCAAAGCAGCCAAGCCACTAGAGAAGTCTTACTCTTCGCCCAACGCTGGGCGACTGCCGACTAAGCAGCCTAAGTCTCTCTCTCCTCCCATTTCATAATCCTTCTAGTGATGGAATTATAGGCATGTGAATCCCTAGTACTGGGATTAAAGATATAAGCCGCCACCACATGGATTTGTTTCTGCACTGATCTTGTGTAGGCCAGGATGGCTTTGAACTCATGGAGATGCATAAGCCTCTGTCTCTAAAATCCTTGGATTAAATATGTGTGCCACCACTGCCTGACCTCTAGTGGTTTAGCTTTACCCTTCTGATCTTTAGGCAAGCTTTATTATGAAAACATAAATAAAATATCACTATACTCTCATTAAGACTTAATGGAGCTGATATAATGTAATCTCCAGGAGAGTAAACCTAAGATAGGAAGAACAACTTCTTCAGGCATTCATCAAATTGGTGGTGCAACCAAGTACAAAACTCAGATGTCTCTGTCCTTCCTCTATCTCAACTCAAGGAAAGAGATATCTTGATAGAGGGAGCCATTATAGGGTTAGCAGAAACCTGGCTCTAGAGAAATTTCCAGGAATCTTCAAGGATGATCCCAGCTAAGACCCTAAACAATAGAGGAGAGGAAGCCCAATCTTGACTTGTGCTGTAGTCAGATTGATGAATGTCTTAAATATTACCACAGAACCTTCATCCAGCAACTGATGAAAACAGAGGCAGAGACCCACAGTAGAGCACTGGACATAGCTCCCAAAGTCTAGTTGAAGAGTGAGAAGAATGACAATGTGAGCAAAGAGGTCAAGACCAAGATGGGTTCATCCACTGAAATGATCTACCTGAGCTAATCAAAAACTCCAGCCAGACTGGGAAGGAACAAGCATAGGCTCAAACTAGTCCCTCTGAATATGATTGACAGTTGTATGGCTAAGGAAGACTGAGGGGGCCACTGGAATTGGCACCAGGATTTATCCCTACTGCATGTACTGGCTTTTTGGGAACCTATTCTCTTTGGATGGATACCTTGCTCAGCCTTGATATAATAGGGAGTGCCTTGGACCCTCCCCAAAGCAATGTGCCTTATCCTCTCTGAGGAGTAGATGGGGGTGGAGTGGGAGGGTGTGTGGAGGAAATGGAAGGAGGGCAGTGAGTGGGAACTTGGATTGGTATGTATAATGAAAAAAGATAGTTTGTTTTCTTTTTTAAAAATATAAAAAAAATAAATAAAAACTCAGATATCCTGCCAATAACCATGAAAGAGAAGAAAGGAGAAAGGAAGAAATCAGGTTGTTTGATAAGAGAAGTCTGGGTTCCTATTGTGTGTTTTTCCTGTGAGTAGTTTGGTAATTTTCCAAAAGTAAAGGCTCCCTCGGTACTACATTTTTTGTTGAAAAGTGAATTAACTCTCTGATAGTCTTCTCCAGGAGCAAGAATCCATTCACTCACTCCAACCTCCATGGCCAAAGTGTTTATGTTTCTTTAAATAAAAGCTCATTGTGCTTGCTACAGGACCATATTTCCCTGTTTCTCTTCCATATTTGTTCAGGAATTTTTGTATTTTCCATGAGCAAACTACATTAATCAATTAAAAATGGCATGTGTTTGCTTGTAGTTACTTAAATTTGATAGCTTACTAGAGCTCCCATGGATTGTGATATTTTCTAAGAATATAAGTTTTTATAATGTTGGAAATTCACAATTACCCTGGAATATATCCAAATCAATCTGTAAAAGTGATTAACTTTCTTTGCATTCAGTATAATTATATAATGGCCATGTTTTCCATTTTGGATTTATTAGTGTAAATCCCCTGTAAATGTCACTGAAAATGTTAGTATTTCTGTAGAATTAAGTACTAGCATTTTCTGTATTTAATTTCCATTACTGTTGGTGAAAATGCATTTCATAATAAACTGTCATATTGAAAACAGCAGTCGTCTGCATTATTACCAATGTGGGGAACTTTCAGTGTATAACTTTGCATCGAGTCTCTGAGATCACTAAGATGCATCCTCCTAGCAAAGCATCTTTCAGGGCCAGAGAAAAAGGAGGGTAAATTCTGCTCTGTTCCATTTGAAGCACAGCATATCTCAGAGTAGTTCTTTAAAGACTCCCTGTTGCCACCTTCTTATGTCTACTGAAAGTAGATAGAATGTACAATAGGGGTTTTGGCAGTGAAGCCTCTGCTGTGGGGAAATACTTGCCAGCATTTTTCTTGGTAATTTTCCTTGCATTACCTTTTTAAAACAGAGATTGAAAACTGCTAAAAGTTGCTTCTGTGATCTTACTATTCTCTTTTCATTTTATATAATTTCCCCAACTGATTGGGTAAATGAGTGGTTTAATCTAGTCATTCAATTATTTACTTACAGAGCAGTGTACTGAATTTTTAGAGTGATTCTATTTTATTACTGTTGACAGCATATTCTTCTCTCCTATAATATATTCTGACCATAATTTCCCCTCCCCCACCCCTCCCAGATCCTCATACCTCTCCTCTCCCCCAAGTTCACCTCCTCCTCTGTTTTCTCCTCAGAAAAGACCAGGTCTTCAAGGGGTGACAGTAAGACAGGACAACACAACAGGAGGAAGACTCTCAGGAACAGGCAAAAGAGTCAGAGCTATGCATGCCGCCACTGTTAGGAATCCTACCAGAACACCAAGTTAACAGCCATACAATATATACAGAGGACCTAGTGTAAATCCATGAAGGACCCGTGCTTGCCATTTCAGTTTCTGTGAGCCCATGTGAGCCCCGCTTTGTTAATTCCATGGGCCATGTTTTCTTGGTGTCCTCCATCCCCTCTAACTCCTAAAATATCTCCTTCTGTGTTCCAGGTGATGTCCCAATTTCTGAGGGGAGGGACTCAATGGAGACCAACCATTTAGACTCTCTGTCGATACAATGTATGACTGTGTATCTCTGTACCCACTCCCATCTGCTACCAGAGGAAGCCTCTGTGATGATGACCAGACAAGGCACTGATCTATGAGTATAGACGAATATCATTAGGAATCATTTAAATGATTTTTTTTTTTGCCAGTTGTGTGTGGATCTACCCTAGGTCTCTGGACTATCCAGTCTCCAGTTCTTGGCCATTCAGGCAATATCAGCCATGAGTATAGGCTCCTTCTTTTGGGATAGGCCCTTTGATAGGGAATCCCTTTCCTTCTTTTGTCATACCTTTTTGATTTACAAGGGTAATGCAGGTTGGTAGTATGCAAACTATATAAAAGAATATAGCTTGAATTATTTGTTCTTTTGATGACCAATTTCTTGAGTTCCTTGTATATTTTGGAGATCAGACCTCTGTCTGATGTGCGGTTAGTGAAGATCTTTTCCCATTCCTTAGGCTGCCGTTTTGTCTGGTTGACCATGTCCTTTGCTTTACAGAAGCTTTGCAGTTTCGGGAGGTCCCATTTATTAATTGTTTCTCTCAGTGTCTGTGCTGCTGGGGTTTTATTTAGGAAGTGGTCTCCTGTGCCAATGTTTTCAAGTTTACTTCCCACTTTCTCTTTTTTAAGGTTCAGTGTGGCTGGCTTTATGTTGAGGTCTTTGATCCATTTGGACACGACAAATAATCCAATAAAAAATGGAGTACAGACCTAAACAGAGAACTCTCAACGGAGGAATCTAAAATGGCTAAAAGACAGACACTTAAGGAACATTCTTAGTCATCAGAGAAATGCAAATAAAAACAACTCTGAGATTCCATCTTACACATGTATGAATGGCCAAGATCAAACTTATGTCAACTTATGATGGAGAGGTTGTGGGCTAAAGGGAACACTTCTGCATTGCTGGTGGAAATGCAAGCTGGTACAGCCTCTTTGGATGTCAGTGTGGCAATTTCTCAGGAAATTAGGAAACAACCTTCTTCAAGACCCAGTAATACCACTTTTGGGTATATATCAGATGTATGGTCAATTATGCCACAAGAACATGTGTTCAACTATGTTCATAGCAACATTGTTTGTCATAGCCAGAACCTGGAAGCAACCTAAATGCTCCTCAATCAAAGAATGGATAAGGAAAATGTGTACATTTACACAATGGAATACTACACAGCAAAAAAAAAAATAATGACATCTTGAATTTTGCAGGAAAATGGATGGAGCTAGAAAACATCATTTTGAGTGAGGTAACCCAGAGTCAGAAAGACAATTATCACATGTACTCACTCATAGGTGGTTTTTAAACATAAATCAAAGAAAGCCAGCCTACAAATCACAATCCCAGAGAACTTAGACAACAATGAGGACCCTAAGAGAGACATACATAGATCTAATCTACATGGAAAGTAGAAAAAGACAAGATCTCCTGAGCAAATTGGGAACATGGGGACCTTGGGGGAGGATTGAAGGGGAGGGGAGAGGCAGGCAGAGGAGCAGAGAAAAATGTAGAGCTCAATAAAAATCAATTAAAATTTATAAAAAGAATGTAGCTTGAAAAGAAGATGCTTCTTACTTCATTCCACTAATCTCATGCCTTAGTTACAATATTAGTGGAGGGGAGGGTGCCTGAACTGTTCTTGTCCTGTAGTCAGACTGAGGACTATCTTGACTATCACCATAGAACCTTTGTCTGGTAACAGATAGAGATAGAGGCAGAGACCCACATTGGAGCACTGGACTGAGCTCCCAAAGGTCCAGATGAAGAGCAGAAGGAGGAAGAAGATGAGCAAGGAGGTCAGGACCATGAGGGCTTGGTCCACCCACTGAGGCAGTGTGCATGAGCTAATGGGAGCTCACCAAATCCAGCTGGACTTGGACTGAACGAGCATGGGATCAAACTGGATCCTCTGAATGTGGCTGACAACTGGGGCAGACTGAGAAGCCAATGATAATGGCACTGGGATTTGTCTCTACTGCATGTATTGGCTTTTTGGGATCCTAGCCAGTTTGGATGCTCACCTTCCTAGACATGGATGGAGGGGGGAGGGCCTTGGACTTCCCACAGGGCAGGGAACCCTGCCCTCTCTTAGAACTGGAGGGTAAGGGGAGAAGGTGAGTGCGGGAGTGGGAGGGAAGTGGGAGGAGGGGAGGAAGTGGAAATTTTGATTGGTATTATTTATAAAGTAATAAAAAATAAAATATTTCAAATATGGCATAAATTCTCCTAAAATCTTACAGTAGCTTAAATTATAATTCGTTCACTTTGAGTTTTTTGTTGTTTGGAGGTGGAGACAGAAATCCTGCTCCTCCTGCCTCAGTGTCCCAAAGCTGCGATGAAAAGCATGTGCCTTTAAAAACAAAGAAGAAAACTTTTTTCTGAATCATTCTACATACAGAGATACACACATTTATCTCCTTACAAGTGTACTCTTTTGGAAAATAGATTGGAGAATGCTACACACAATTTCATCTGTTTTTTCCCCATGTTTATCCTGATATACTTCCTGTGTCACCATGTAGTAATATTTCATTTGTATTTGAATAAATAAAGCTTGCCTGAAGATCAGAGAGTAAAACAGTTACACTGCTTAGCCTTACAGACCAGGCAGTGGTGGCACACACCTTTAATCCCAGAAGCCACATTAGTTAGCCATAGAGAATGGATGGTAGTGGTGAATGCAGTTAATCCCAACCTTAGGGAAGAATAAAAGGGAAGAGACAGGTCTCAGCTCAGTCTCATTCTGAGGATACAGGAGGCAGGATTGCCATTTCGGTCTGAGGCAGAGGCAAGAGCCAGTGGTTCTTATCTGTCCCTGGGTTTTTATTATTCGTGCTATCTTCAATCCTGAGGTTTGGGTGGCTTTTCCATAGACATTGTGAAGGATGAACTATGTTGGATGCATAAATTGAGCTTTCATGCACTGTGCAATTTGTTTGCATTCTTCTCTAGTTTGATGGTACTAACCATTTATAGATTCTTTTTTTTTTTTTTTCCTGAGACAGGATTTCTCAGTAGCTATAGATTCAGTCCTGGAACTAGCTCTGTAGACCAGGTTGGCCTTGAACTCACAGAGTTCTGCCTACCCCTGCCTCCCAAGTGCTGGAATTAAAGGCATGCGCCATCACTGCCTGGGTCATTTATATATTCTTAAACTTGAAGTACTCAAATGACTTGAGAATTCCCCATGGAGATCTGTTGAAATAAGTGCGGCGGGGCTGCGTCCCCAGCACCCTGGCCGCCTGCTAGCTTATGCCCCGAAATAACAACACACAAACTGTATTCATTTAAAGACTGCTTGGCCTATTTCTATCTAGCCTATTCTCGGCTAACTCTTGCACCTGGACTAGCCCATTTCTAATAATTGTTTGCAGCACCCCAAGGTGTGCTTACCGGGAAGATTCTAGCCTATATCCATCCTGGGTCTGAGCTGCCTGGGAGAGCGGAGCCTGTGGCGTCTCTGCTCCAGAGAGCAGAGCTGTCGAGTCTACCCGGGAGAGCTGAGCATGGCATCTCTGCTCCAGAGAGCAGAGCTGTCGGGTCTGTCTGAGGAGTCTTACCTCACTTCCTCTTCCTCCTGTTTACTCCTCCCACCTATGTTTTAACCTATCAGGACAAGCAGTTTCTTTATTTAATTAACCAATGACCTTCCTCCATCAGAGTTCAAAGTTAGCCTTATTGCTTCCCTTCTCTGTACATTGTTTATCTATTCTGGCCTTAGGTCGTCCCCAAGGTAGCTCCTAA
Source organism: Alexandromys fortis (assembly GCF_014885135.2). Taxonomy (NCBI): domain Eukaryota; kingdom Metazoa; phylum Chordata; class Mammalia; order Rodentia; family Cricetidae; genus Alexandromys; species Alexandromys fortis. Next base: position 2,294,523 of record NW_026068097.1, on the reverse strand, counting down.
AATAATCTTTAACATAAACCTATTAGTTTTCTCTAAAATTATCAGTTTATATTTTCTGATTTCAACTCATCAACCAAAAAATTTAAAAAGATTTTTAGTTTTTCACTTGTGTGTGTATGTGTGTGTGCCTGAGGAGACCAAAAGAGGGTATCATGTCCACTGAAAAAGGAGTTACAACAGTTGTAAGCCACCATATTTGGATGCTGGGAACCTAACTTGATTCTTCATAAAGAGCTAAAGGTATTCCTAACTACTGAGACATCTCTCCAGCACCTAGAACTTAACACACAAACACACACACCTTTTTATTGGACAGATTCTGTTCTCAGTGGTTTTTATTTTGAGCATGTACAGTCTGCTACTCATACAAAGAACTATGAATTACAGCTCATACTTATTTGGGTATTATACTGTGTTCATAATTTCTGCTAATCCTAATTATAAATGCATAATGAAGATGTGCTAATCATCTCCAAATGACAAGCACAAGAAGATTAAAGACACTGTCCATGATCAATATTCAACAGATAGAAGGAGACCTTGAATCCAGGTTTGTCTAACCATAAAACTTTGAGTTTAATTAGTATGTGTATTGCCGCCCTTAGAGCAGCAAGTGTTTCTTGTCTAGTAAGTGACATAGAGCAGCTCTCGGTTCTGTGAACAGGTGAGTTTCTGATGTAAAACCACAAAACTCATGACAGGATATGCAGAACATAGTGAGACTGAGTTCTCTCACATGGAAATAGCATTTTATTTGAAGAGAGACCACAGGTGGAACACGGGATCAGGAGAGAAGTATTTCCTGCTGGTATGAGTTGAAAAGGAATTCCCATTTTTTGTTGCCCACAATCTTTCCTCTATAATGCTATTATGAAAGCCATAGGCAGCATCAGTTAGCTATTATACATACTATTTAACATCTTCATGTTCCAAGTTAGATATAGCTATAGGCCTAAAGCTCCCACTTTGACCCACAATATCAATAAGCAAAATAAAAAGATATCATATCAGAGATCTACAGTGCTGTTCAGTTTGTATATGATTTCTGAATACGAAATGAGACACCTAAAAGAAGGTCAAGATAATTTCCTTCTCTATATCTTTCTGGCAGTGTCCAGTCCTGGTTTCTGTAGCTGCCTTGACTTAATGCTGTAGGGAATCAGAATAAAGGCGTGATCATGCAGATGGGCCAGTGAGGAAAAGTATCAAGCTGGACAATTTAAATTCAACACCCAGGACCCACATGGTGGAAGGAAAGAACCAGCTCCCACAAGTTGTTCTCTAAGCTCCACTCTTTAGTCTGTGGTTCTTATTCAAATACACACACACACCCACACACATCTGCGTGCACACACACACACACACACACACACACCACTAATCAACTAAACAAGTTTAATAGTAAAAAAGAAAATGAATTAGGGTATTATTATAACCCACTCACTGAATTGGACATTTCCTTTTTTATTTATTTATCTATTATATATATAGTATGTGTGTGCCATCATGCACTTGTGGAGTAGGAGTCAGATCTTTCCTTCTGCCATTTGAGTTCCAGGGATTAAATTCAGTAAGAAGTGCTTTTACCACCTGAACCATTATGCTGGCCTATATTGGGTATTTCTACATCCTTCAGCATCCAAAAGAAAGTTCATCCTAAACATCATGTAAATGTCCTTTTTTCTTTACTGTGTGGTAGAAATTGAGTTGTAAGAGTATTTTTACTGTATTTTAATTGTTTTTAACTGTTTTAATTTATATCCAACACTGTAAAATAAATCTGAAATATGGAAAAGGAGAGACTAAACCAATAGCAGTTGTCTTGAATTGAGCATTTCCAATAATAAATTCTCAGATGGTGTGTTTATTCCTGTTCCAACCTAATTCAGTTCAATGAATATTTGTTGAATGCCTACTGTGAAAAAGATAAAGAATGAATGAGGCATGGCTCTTACTCTCCAGGAGTTTGCAATCTAATGGAAAATTGACTTGTACATTGTTAATTCTCATACAAAGAAGACAATAATAAAGCCTACACAGAAATTTAAACAAGGTGCTATGGGAGTATTTGAAGAGTAAAAATTTATTCTAATTAAGGAATCTAGAAAGATGATGTTTGAAGGACGGAGATTTTGAGTTTGCTCATAAAGGACTCTGGAAATTATTATAGGAAGACACTGAAATAAAAAGTACTGTGGGCTAAGGAGCCAGATCATTCCAGGTGTACAAATTCAGGCATGGGGATTGGCACAATGGTGTGCAGACAGTTTGAAGTTCAACTGAAACAGTACTCTTCTTTATGAAGATTCTCCAAGCCTGAGCTAAGACTTTGTTCTTGGGTCCTTGATATTGTAGAGCAGTCTTCCCTATCTCTGAACTGGCATTTGTTTACTAGCTGTCATTTTGTATGGATAGTTTGTTCTAGTAGTGTTTGTTTCATACTGAAGTTTATCCGTGTGGGAAACTTAACATTTACTTAACATTAAAAACACACACCAGATGAGGTTGATTTAAACATCTCCAATATATCAATAATGCATTTATTTCTCACCCCAACAGCATATTTAACTACATATGTTCTGTATAACATTGACTAAGATTACACTCCATGTTGAAATACCCCATGAGAGGTGATTCATGATGAGGGTGGCATCTGGAATTTATCCTGTTCTGTCATCTGTTTCACTTGCTCTGAGCTTCTATCATACCAGCCCTAGCTATTCCATCAGGTTTCTCTTTACTGGTTCTATTTATTGTCTTTCTTTGGTTTTCCTATAAGAATCTCCGATCAAATTCTATTACATGCTTCTGTTTTGAAGTCAGGGTAGCTTTAATCTGTCCACATTTGCCATTCTGCTTGTCATGTTATCACAAGCAGGAATTAGCTTTCTTTGGCATGATTTGTGTTTGAAGAATCTGTATTGACTACTGTTTAGCACTAGGGTTTCCCCTAGATACTCATAAATGACAGCCTTAATAATTGTCCTCACAGTTTACAAGATATTAAAATTAAATTTATGAGTTTAATTCTCCGAGTTCCCTGGGGATTATTTTTAAAAGAATGGAACAAGGCAGTCTTAGGACTCAGAGCAACTATTCCATAATAATCAATGTGATAAAGAAAAATATTTTACAGGGAAACAAATATTAGTTTTTCATTCTAATGATTATTACAAAAAATAACAAAACTAAAATTTTTGAAATGCTAAAGGAATCCTGTGTCCTTTAAAACTCTTTATTTATTGCACTCACGCATATTTTGAAGTGCCATAAGAGATGCCGAGAAAATGTTAACCCACTCATTTAGAGTCTTTACTTTGTGCCAGCAACTGGAAATTTGTTCTTTTTATATTCAAATTTGTTAAACACTTGAAAATATCCCAATAATGATACTTTTTAAAAGGTTATTTCATAAGTACTCTCAGTGAGGCATATGCTAAAGTACTGCTTCAGGTTGCTTAGGCAACCCGCTTCCTAAATTGTGGTTAAATGTTTACAACTTACTTAGAATGTACTGACCTGAGGCTTTGTGCTGTAAGAAGGTTATCAGTGGACTGCAGTATCTTTACATTTTGCACATGACCAGCAACAAACTGATGTACATTTCTATACTTTAAAAGGAAGGGATGCATAAAATATTGAATAGCATCAAGAGCTTTAGTGAAACTTAGGTTCCATACTTTTCCAGATAATACTCTCCCTGCTACTGAAACTAAGACTGTGTAGAACTCAGCCTATGCTGGACTAAGGCGATAGCATAGGACTATCAGTCCTAGGACTATAAGTTTTAATGGATGATGAAACAATGGTACTTTCTCTGAATGAACTAATTTTGATGCAATGAATAACACGCTAATGTTACAGTCTATATTTTTGACATTTATTGGAAAGGTCAAGGTGTTTTCCTTTTTAAACTGGTACCATCACATTTTCCATGACTTGATCTAAAAGCAAAAGCTATGAGTTCTTTTGTTGTATAATTCTCAATATATATAATGGATATTGTCTTAGGGTTTTAGTGCTGTGATAAAACACTATGATCAAAGAAACTTGGGAGGAAAGAGCTTATTTCATTTCACAGCTCTCGAGTTACAATCTGTCATTGCAGGAAGTCGGGGCGAGAATGTGGAAGCAGGAAATAAACAGAGGTTATGGAGAAATACTGTTTATTGACTTGCTCAATTATGGTTTGTTCAGCTTGCTTTCTTATGCCTTCAAAGATCATACACCCAGGGTTGGTACAGTCTTCTGTGGGATCTGCCCACCCAGAGCAAATTGGTGGGAAAAATTTTCGCAGTTGAGGGTCTCACTTTCCAAATGACTGTAGCCTGTGTCAAGATGACATTAAAACTAGTTAGCCACAGACATTTTTGGAAGTTATTCTGCGGTAACTTTTGTTATGGTGCACGTCATGACTATAGTGGATGGGGATTTGGTTTGCTTATTAGCTTATTTGTGTAAAGGTTTTTTTATTCCAAGTCTGTCATCTAGGCTTTGATAGTGAATGTTAATTGTCAACCTGACAGTATATGGAATCACTCAGAGGTCAAGACTCCAGACACACCTCTGCACAATTCTTTAGGTTAAGTTTTAGCTTCTAGGCAACCTATGAGGTATTATCTTGATTAGATCAGTTAGGAAGACCCATCCACTTAGGGTAGCACCATTATCTTAGCTCAGATCCTGACTGGATAAAAAGGAGAAAGTGAGTTCAGCACAAGGGTTTAAGGATTTGATACTCATATTTGTTTTCTAACTGTGGATGCAACATGACCAGCAGCCTCCTCCAGTTCCTTCTGCTATAACTTCTGTTCCATAATGGACTGTAACCTCAATCCATGGCCCAAAATACACTCATTCTCCCTTAAGTTGCTTTTGCCAGAATATTTTCTCACATCAGTAGGAAAAGTAATTAAGACAGTTAGTCTATGTAGCAATCAAACAGTGAGAAAACACCCCACTCTGTAATCTCATTCTGGCATGATGTTTAGGATGAGAGAATGTTCATTAGTTAGCTACCAACTTTGCAGGAATGAATTCAAAATCTGACATATCGTGGCTTTACTTTTCACTAATGTGTTCCTGTAAGCTCATGGTGAACTTGGGTTTTGTAGTAAGAGGAAGGCGCTGGATGGCATTTTAAGAAATCATTCCACTGTCAGTGAGGTAGAATGTCTGCATCTTGAGTCTGGCATATGCTCTGTTCTCTGTGTGAACACAGTGAATTCTTCTGTCACATTTTTCTGATATTTGTTCTGCAAATCAGCTGTACGATCCCCTGCCATTCTTTTGAATAAGCTTTCAGGCATTACCTGCACGCTGGGCTCCTGTGGTGGGATGGCAGAAATCTGTGCTAAGATAAACGGGAGCTTCTGTGGATAAGAAGTAAATGCAGTGAAGTGAATGTGGCTGTAACATTTAATGCTTCCACATGTAATTTTTGGAGGGGAAATCTGGCATTTAATCAAATCCAGGGACATTATGTAAATTTAATCACCTTGCAACACACTAATAATTTTATTATTTCCTTTTCATTTGATACTGGTTAGATACAAGTTAAGCTTGGAATTCTACAGGTAGTGCACTGCTGATTGGGGGACATTAAGGAAAATATGCTATGAAAATGAGGTGAAACCTTTATTCCTGTTATTTGGTGTCTTTCTTGTACATGCATAGGTGTCCAAAAGAAAGTTTCAGAGTAGTGTGTGCCTGTCAGTGTGACATCGTTCTCAAATCCCTGGTGTCTTTAAGTGCTTGTTTGAAATAGATTGGTAAATGCACTCCTGTCAAATGGAAGCCTTTACAATGAGGATAACTATGTTCCAAACATAGGAATCTTCACACTTACAGTCCCCATTTTGGTCCATCAGTCATATAGGATGCTATGTGAAGTTGAATTATTTATGCTATAAGAGTTTACTTAAAACTGAAGATAGTATTTCCCTTCATGAACAACAGTTTTTATAGGTACTTAATACTTGCAATGAAGTTGTTGATCTCAAGTAAACAGATAATTCAAGCTATATATCACATTATTGTTAGTATTATGAAGCTAATCAAGACAAAAAATTACGTAGTACAGTAGGAGTTCCTTAAAGCCATATGGGCTTTTTGATCTCATGAATCAAAGTAATGATTATGTGTGAATGAAACTAATAAAGCCTAGTACTGGTCTGGGAAGTTCCTCTGTATATGTGTTGCTTTTATTGGTTAATGAATAAAGAAGCTGCCTTGGCCTGTTATAGGGTAGAGTAGAGCTAGGCAGGGAAAACTAAAGTGATTTCTGGGAAAAAGAAGGTGGAGTCAGAGAGACACATGCAGCTGCCAGAGAAGAAAGACACAAGCCGCTAGCCAGAACCTTGCTAGTAGGCTACAAGCCTCGTGGTAAAATATAAAATAATACAAATGGGTTAATTTAAGAGATAAGAGTGAGCTAGAAATATGCTTAAGCTAATAGGCTTGTAATAATAGTGTTGTAATTAATAATAATAGTGTAATAGTGTAATAATAGTGTTGTAATTAATATAGTTTTTGTGTAGTTATTTCAGGGCTGAGCAGCCAGGTGGTCAGGAAATGAACAAGCAGCCTCATACAACATTGTACTCTATTTGTGATCTAAAAAGGGCCATTAGAAAGGAGGACAAAGGAAGTCATGACACCATATTGATATGAAGGTAGAAGAGAAGACAGGTTTGGGAATTTTTTCCTTCCTTTACTTCTCTGTTTTACTTCCGTTGATTTTTCTTATCTTTTATTTTTGAAAGACACTCTGGAGATATCACTCTCTAGAAGAAGGCTTCGGGAGCACTTGAACTACACTTGGACCATGTAGGCTCCTGCCTAAGCAGGGCGTATTTCCTTTACTGTTAGTCTCCCTCATATAGGAATGTACAGCAGTAACTTGTAATGGGAGCCTTAATTTAGGACTCAAATATGATGACTCATTTTTTCTTACTTCCATAGCATGCTGCTTATTCCAGTGAAAACTTTTCCTAATAGCTCCCCAACTCATAATATGACTTCCTCAGGGGTGGATCAAAATGAAAACTAAAGTGTGTTATGATACAGCTTCTTGTGAAACTGAGTGTTTGCTTTCTGTATATCAATGGCAGCTCAGCTTTGCTATCCTAAATGGATTTAATAATCACTATGTACTTTCACCCACAGGTTCAAGTAAAAAATATGTTAAAATCATGACAATTGTATACACTGAGATTTGCACTTGTTGAATTTTTCCTATGACAAATATGAAATGTTCCTTTTTGTCTCTTTTTTATTGATCTTAGCTTGTAGTTTATTTTGTTAGGTATTAGGATAGCTACCCCAGCTTGCTTCTTAGGTCCATTTGATTGGAAAATTTCCCCCCCAACTCTTTACTCTGAGCCATCAGAGAAATGCAAATCAAAACATCTCTGAGATTCTATCTTATACCTGTTAGAATGACCAAGATAAAAAACACTGAAGACAGCTTATGCTGGAGAGAATTGGGGTGAGGGGAACATTCCTCCATTGCTGATGGGAGTGCGAACTTGTACAACTGCTTTGGAAATATGTTGTAGGGAGCGGCAGGCTACATTCCCGCCCAGATCCCACACAGCTAGCTTAGCCCCAGAAATAGCAACACACAAATTGTATTTTTTTAAATACAATTAAAAAATACATTAGCCCATTAGCTCTAGCCTCTTACTGGCTAATTCTCACATCTTGAATAACCCATTTCTAATAATCTGTATAGCACCACAAGATGGTGGCTTACTGGAAAGGATCTTAACCTGCATCCATCTTGGAGAGGAGAGCCATAGCATCTGCTTGGAGAGGAGAGGCATGGCAACTGTCTCACTTCCCTTCTTCCCAGCATTCTGTTCGATCTACTCTGCCTATCTAAATTCTGCCCTATCAGGCCAAGCAGCTTTCTTTATTAATTAACCAACAAAAGCATCAAATAGACAGATGACCCTCCTCCATCATTTCCCCTTTTTATGTTTAAAAAAAGAAAGGCTTTCACCTTAACATGGTAAAATTACATATAACAAAACAGTTATCAAGGAAGAATTACAATTACAATAATTATATCTATTTTATTTGTATCATAATAATGGAAAACTATAACTATCTATCCATTCTTCAACTCCATCAAAGACTCCAGAAGGATATAATATTACCTAAGCAAACAAGAAATCCAAAACTCTAGAAATGACAGAGATATCTCGCTGCCTGTACAGTCACCCAAATTTCCTCTGTACCGTTGGGGCATCCATCTTTGGCCTTCAGGCCCCTAGTATCCAACAGACTTTTCCATGAAGCAGGAAATTCCAAAGACAGTTCAGTCACTTTATGCCATGTCCTGCAGAATGTCTCGCAGACTCTTTCATGAATCAGGAACCCTGAAAGACCATCTCACCTTTAGGCAAGCTCATCAGTCCTCTCTCTGAGGGTTCTCTGTGTCCAGTTTATGCAACAGTCCAGGCAAGAGCACTTTATTGCCCAAATGGCTATCAAACTCCATAAGGAGCCTCTTTGATGCCCATCTTCCTCTTGAAGTAGCTGGTGCTTCCAAGAGCAGATGTGTCTTATTGTCATGAAAACCCTAAATTATTAAAACATTAAATGCCATATTCTGCAGTCTTTGAAAGATATGAAGAATGCCTATCTAACTGAAATATGTCTCTATATATCTAGAAAATCTAACTAACATGACTAAAAATTGGACTATTATAGAAAATTATCCATTAACAACTTGTATACATTACATTTTTAAATGAACTATACAATCATAATACCTTAACCAAGACTAGAAATATGCATAAACATATAACAAAACTGACCTTAAAATTTTAAAATTCATACCATTGCAAATTATTCATATCTATATCATATCCCCCTTTAAATGTCAAAGAACATTTATAAACAATATTTGAGAATACGGGCACAGGTTTTTTTTTCTCTCCAAGCTGCTTACTGTTGTATGGGGGCGCTGTTAATCAGGTCTTTTATGGTGTAACCTGTGTGCCAGGTTCATCTCAGTCGGCAGTTGAGTGAAGTAATTTTTTGAAGGTGTTCACAGCAACCTTTCAGGAGGGCGTGGTCTATCATACCATATTGGGATAAAAGCAATCCATAGGGTCTCATCCTCTGTGAAAACAAAAGAAGACCCTCGCCAAAGCATCATATCCTTAGACCCAAATTCTGAAATCATAATACCCTTATGATATCCATTCTGGTTTAGCTTGGCAGCCCATATAATGAAATATCTCTCTGTACTTAGCTCCTTTACAGTCAAAAGATTCAAAGAAAACACAATAATACACAGAATCCAGGCTCTCTGAGAATTTTTTACATGGCTTATTTTTACTCTATCACTTTACTTTATTCTGTCTCTCTAAAGACTTTACCTTTTTCTTAAAAAAAGGCATTAACTTTATTTTTTTTCTTCTCTCTCTCAAGTCTACGTACACTCATCCAACATTGTGATCCATTCAGTGGTCTGAATCTGTCCTATTGTGAATCTGTAATTTTTTTTTTTTTTTTACTATCCAGGAGCACTTCTTAAAATGCTAAGCACTTCTTAAAAACCTTAGCTTACGCCACATAGGGGCAATACGGTACCACCTGTTTCCTGCCCAGTCTAAACCTTAACTGCACTGTTATTATGGTAGTTACATCAATAGTTCCTGCCTGAGGCCAGCACAGTTCAGCAGAAATCAGTATGGTGTTTTCTCAGAAAATTAGGAAACAATCTACTTCAAGACCCAGCAATACTGCTATTGGCTATTTACCCAACAGATGCTCAATTATACCACAAAGACATGTGCTCAACTATGTTCACAGCAGCATTATTTGCAATAGCAAGAACCTGGAAACAACCTAGATGCCCCTCAACTGGAGAATGGATAAAGAAAATGTGGTACATTTACAAAATGGAGTGCTACATAGTGGTAAAAAAATAATGACATCTTGAAATTTGCAGGCAAATGGATGGATCTAGGGAAAAAAACATATTGTAGGAAGTAACGCAGAAAAACAAATATAATATGTAGTCACTCATAAGTGGCTTTTAGACATAAAGAAAAAAGCCAGCCTTCAGGCCACAACCCCAGAAAAACTAGACAATAAAGAGGACCCTAAGAGAGACATGCATGGATCTACATAGAAAAGTGAAAAAGACAAGATCTCTCGAGTAAATTGGGAGTGTGGGGGTCACGGGAGAGGGAAAAAGGGGAGAGGGGAGGAAGAGAAAGGAGTGGCCAAAAATGTATAGCTCAATAAAAGCAATAAAAAAATTAAAAAAGAGACAATGGAAAAATCCTGACATTGCTATGACAGAACATACTAATTTGACTAAGATGTAATTAAAAAAAAAGTTCTCAATGGACAGGTCAATCAAACAGAAACCTAATAGAGAATTAAGAGAATTATTGGAGGTAATGAAGCAAATGGACTTAACAGACATCTACAGAACACTCCACCCAAATAGGAAAGAATATACCTTCTTCTCTGCAGCTCATGGAACCTTCTCAAAAATTGACCACATACTCGGTAACAAAGGAAACCTCCACAGATACAAAAAATATCAGTGTCCACCTGTGTCTTATCAGATCACCACGGATTAAAGTTAGAATTCAACAACAATGCTACCCCCAGAAAGCCAACAAACTCATGGAAACTGAACAATCAACTACTGAACCACACCTGGGTCAAGGAAGAAATTAAGAAAGAAATTAAAGTCTTCCTTGAATTTAATGAAAATAAAGAGACAACATACTCAAACCTATGGGACACGATGAAAGCAGTGCTAAGAGGAAAGTTCATAGCACTAAGTGCCCACTTAAAGAAAACGGAGAAAGCATACATTGGAGACTTAACAGCACACCTGAAAGCTCTAGAAAAAAAAAGAAGCAGATGTGCCCAGAAGGAGTAGAAGACTGGAAATAATCAAACTGAGGGCAGAAATCAACAAAATAGAAACACAGAAAACAGTCCAAAAAATCAATGAAACAAAAAGTTGGTTCTTGGAGAAAATCAACAAGATCGACAAACCCCTATCCAAACTAATTAAACAACAGAGAGAGAACACACAAATAAATAAGATCAGAAAAGAAAAGGGGGACATAACCACAGACACAGAGGAAATTCAGAGAATCATTAGATCTTACTACAAAAGCCTGTATGCCACAAAACTGGAAAATGCAAAAGAAATGGACATTTTTTTTTTTTAGATAAGTACCATATACCAAAGCTAAACCAAGACCAGGTGAATGATCGAAATAGACCTGTTAGTCGCGAAGAACTAGAAACTGTTATCAAAAATCTCCCTTCCAAAAACAGCCCAGGACCAGATGGGTTCAATGCAGAATTCTACCAGAACTTCCAAGAAGAGCTAATACCTATACTCCTTAACGTATTTCACAATATAGAAACAGAAAAGTCATTGCCAAATTCCTTTTATGAAGCTACAGTTACCCTGATACCAAAACCACACAAAGACCCAACCAAGAAAGAGAATTACAGGCCTATCTCACTCATGAATATCGACGTAAAAATTCTCAATAAAATACTGGCAAACCGAATTCAAGAACACATTAGAAAAATTATCCATTATGATCAAGTAGGCTTCATCCCAGTGATGCATGGCTGGTTCAATGGCTTTGGTCTCCAGTACCACAAAATTAAATTAATAAATATACAAGTTACTGAATGAATAAATAAGAATGCTGTCATGATATCTGTAGAAAGACAGAGGCATCGTCATAAATTGGTGGGAACCCAGGAGAGTTGCTAATTAAAGGAAATCTCAAATCCTGAATTGATCCTTGACAAAAAATGGACCTTAGTAAAAGAAAAACTGGTAAAATACAAATATAATTTATAATTTAGTTATTAGTGTTATCACAATGTTTATTTTCTGGTTTTGGTAACCCTGCCACGGTCATACATAAGAGCAACATGAAGAATGCTGAATAAAGTAGTTGTCCTAACTGCATAATATTTTTGTGACTTCTTATAATTTTTAAATTATTTTAAGATGAAATAAATTACTAAGTGATCATGTCTAAACAAACAAAATATTATTTCAAAATAAAGTTTAAAAAGTCTTTTAAAAGTGGAAAAGATGGCTCAGAAGTTAAGAATAACACTGTATGCTCTTGTATAAGACTCAAATTAAAAATCCTAGCAACAACCTGACTACTCAGAACAGTCTGTATCTCCAGTTCCAGAGGTTCTGACACCTTCTTCTGGCCTCCATAGGCACTAGGCATGGAAGTGGTGCACAGACATACATGCAGGCAAAATACTCAGACACATGTAATAATTAAGAAATACTTAACAACCCCCATGTGCCTCTTATGTGAAACCAAGACAGAGAACCATCACTCATTCACCCATGTAGTTCTGCCTCATTGACTCTTCAGACATTCTTTCCTCCTTCAGAATCATCCTTCCCCAAGGGGATTTCTTCTCAACTGGCTGCTGGTGGAAATAAAACGAAGCTAAAATTTTCTACTGCTAACACAGTAGACTATACATTTCTGAGTGAATGGCACATGGTCACCATCCTATCTGGTTTCATAATAATTTTGTGACTTCTTATAATTTTAAAATTATTTTAAGAGTTTCCACATCAGAGATTCATTCTTTTTTTGGCACATATCATTACATAATCATTTTTCCAATTAACACTTTAGTAAGAAGTATGAATCATTTGAAATGGTGTTATCATGGACTTATCTGCAACACTGCAGAACACAGCATCTGTACAGGTAAGAACTGAATTTCTGTAGCATCTCCAGCATAACTACTTATCGACAGGGTAGCCCAGCTGTTGGTTTGAGGCTGAAGGCGTGGGTTGTAGGTAGAGTTATCAGCCTCCAGATAGCAAGAAGCAAGAATGATCTCATGCAATGGGCTGGTCTTGGAGAACTGCCTCAAACAGAGATAGTCTCCATTAAATCTTATATAGAAAACTCTTGTTGCTGTAACAGCTTTCTAGAGCACACTTGTCCTCATCAGAGCCTGAGCCTTATTCAGTTGGCTACACCCTGTTCCTGGAGTGCTATGTTTATTAAATGAACCCTGCCCTTTATTTTGCTGGGATTAATCATTATGGGTTGGTGAACTGCCCTTTTCCCCCTCTACCCCAGCTTTTCATCTACAACTTAGAAGGGAGGGCTATGTCATTGGGCCTGCTGAGAGTCCTTCAAGAGAACTGATCTGAGAGAAAATTAACAACAGCTGGGGGTAGACACAATGACATCATATGCCTCTGGCATAAAAGGCAGCTCAGAAACTCCAATCAAGGAAAGAAAAATAATGGGAATTAGAGAAAGGGTCTGAGACTTGTGAAGTATGCAAAGGCTGATTACTAGAGATTAGGTTGGGAGCACATGTGCTTGCTGAGATATTGGAACTCTTAGTTAGGGTCTATTAATCTATTATTTAGCACTTGGAGACTATAGATTTAATAGGTAAAACTACACTGAAACAGGCTGGTGAAAGGTGTGAAAATGCCCTGAGGCAGCACATAGTTAGGGGTATGATTAACATAGCAATTGGTAAGAGACTAAGCTTTATTGCAAAGTGAGTTACAGATAGGACCCTTTACATAGAGACTTTTTTATTCCCAGTTGTGCATGGGATTGCATGCACTATATTAAAATATATTTGCTCATTAAGGAGTTGTTTGCTCTGAAACAGATTCTTCAATCATATATGGAAGCTTGTTTGGAGTGGTATATACTCTAAAAACTTTATGATAAATTTGTATTCATTGAAGGGATGTTAGAGTTGATGTAGTTCTACTTCAATTTTATGAATAAAGACATTGAATCCCAAAGAGTAAGGTGATGGTTCCAACATCACATAGCTAGTATGTGAGTATTGCAGCTGGAGCATAGAGTTGACAATTCCCAGGCCAACTCAGCCCCCTTCAGCACCTGCTTCACTTAGCTAAGACATATCCAAAGAGAATTTGAATTTCTATCCCTTTATTACCACTCCTGATTGCCAGTGGCTATTCCAGGGAAAAAGCCTAGGATGGGTCTGTGATGAATCAAATGGCCTTTGGTGAGAATACACATATTAATCATGATTTGGAAATGTCACAGCCACAGTAAAAACAAAGACCAGTATGTAGTTACTTTAGCATTTATCACATTCAATCCTTTCTCTTCTAAGTGCTATCCAGTGATGCTGCTCTTTTCTGCAGCTTTTGAATATATTTCCAGGGTTAAGAGCAATAACTCACTATGTGTAGCTCTACTAATGGTTATGGTTCCAGGTGAGCGAGTAGCCATGGCAGCTACTGTCTTGTGCTAACCCCTTAACAGAAATGAAAATCTGTATCATTGATGGTCAAATAAGCCTCAGAAAGGGTGGCTATAAATATCAAACAATAGAATGAGAGTAGACTCATTAAAATTAGTATGAAGGAGCTGGTAAGATATTATAACCAATGTGGTCTGATCAGTCTAAAAACTATTGTGGTACCTTTAGAACTTACTGAGACAAAAGGTCCTCTTAAAGAACACCCTCTGAGTATTATGAGTTTCTGAATGAGATACCAGAAGCTCAACAGACTTGGCCACAAAAGACATAATTGATGGCCTAGTAAAAATGACAATTAAAAAGCAAAATAAAATAGGATTGAACAACTAAGGGGGTGTTGGTAACACCAGAGCAAGTACAGTTATAAAGAAGGTCATCCAGAAATGCCATCTATGAAAATGAGTTAAAATAAAGAAATTGGTGCTAGAAACTAAGTTAGCTCAGGAGAACCTGAGTTAGATGCTCCAATCCACATAAAAATGCTAAATGCAGTGGTATATTTGGAATCTAAGCACAAGAGAGGTGAAAATAGGAAAGTTCCTGGGGCTTATTAGTCAGTGTGTCCAGTTGAATCACTAAGCTTCATGTTCAGTGTGAGACCCTGCCTCAAAAAAAAAAAAAAAAAAAAAGCAGAAAAGGCCTACAGTTCTTAGCAGGAGAGAGAGCGAGGAGTTGTCAGGAAAGCTGCAGGTTACTTTGAGACAGTCGTCCTAAATGCATTAGAGGAACTGTAAAAATCTTCCACAGAAGGAGCGATGATCCATAGTCAGAAAAGTTACCGCAGCTTAAACAGGAGGCCCTTCTTGTTCAGGACTGTCAGAGCCACAGTTTGCAAAAAGTGCAGCTATTGATTAATGCAATGTAGTGTCAATTAGATGTACATTCCTGAGGTCTTTTATCTGTTGTAGCTTTGTCTTTCTTTTTCTTTTCATTACATCAGGTATATTGCCCTGTAAATTGTGGTAGTGGTACCAGGAATAAAAAATTAAGGAATTTTTAACTTTTCCAAAAAAAAAAAAAAGGTGGAGTGCTATTGAGGAAGAAAATCAAAAATGGCTTCTGATTTCCATATGCATGTTCACACTCACACAAAAGAAATTGATGAAGAAAGTAAATAAAGGAATTGATATAGTTGAAGAATGAAGTAATAATGTGGAATAAATAACAGGTTGAAAATTTATCCCAGATGATACTAAAAAATGATTAAAGAGTTAAAATGTGTAGAAAGAAACCTAGAGAAACTGAAGGTGGAAGAAGTGTCAAGTTTGTTTGTAAATCACAGAAGAGGTACAGGTCTGTGGAAGGAAACGAAATAGTTGAATAAGCAAAGATTATGAATTCTCAAACTTAGTGAAATATGAATATCTTCGTTTATCAGGATTCAGAATTTGTCAAACAGGACATAAAAAGAAAAAGCCTAGTGCTGCATATTTAATAGTTAAAAACTTTTGCTCTCAGAAAACTTTTCAACATGAAAAGGCAGACATGCTTACAAAGAAACTAAACCATATGGGCATCTCCTACTGACAAACAGGAAACAGTACAAGATGATTTTTGAAGCGGTAAGGGGGTATCTTGTAACTTAGTGTTTTGTACTAGCTAAATATTTAATTCGGAATATATATGAGTATGTAGACTTGCATAGAAAGCTTTTTTTTCTTTTTTTACCTTTTCAAATCCACTAACATGGTAGTACCCCCAGGATATGAACCTCATGTGGCTCGTTTCTGCTCTAATTTATAGTCTTATCTTTCAGCTAAGCCTCAGAGGAACCCTTTTATCTGTTCTCATTTTGCACATAAGACCTGGTTCAGCCATTGGTACCTTATAGACATTTATTAAATGTCTCTGCCAGAAAAAGAATGGGGAAAGGAAAGGGGAGGGATTAGAAGTTGGAAATGAAGAAGGTACGGTTCTTCCCATTCAAAAGAACAGTAAATCTCTCTGATTTTTGTTAACGGAATATCCCAGTGTGGGACAATCTTTGGCACTGAAGCAGGCCACCTAAGCCTGTGGGTGACTCAAATGATAATTGAGCATTGTTTATCTCACTATCAAAATATTAAAGGCAACCTCCTTATTTTGATTCACTTTAACCATGTACTTGGCTGATCCCACAACTCATCTGAGTTGTGCTATCAACCCACAAACTCCATCTGAGTCATTCACAATGGAATGTGTGTGCATGTGTGCATGTGTTTGTGTGTGTGTATGTGTGTGTGAAAGCAAATATACTCAAGTGGGTAATGTGAAGAAAAAGGAGGATGAAAGTGATTTTATTTTTTAAATCTAGAATTTGTCAACACATTTCCACAGAGCTGAAGAAAATACTTTTCCTCCAATTTTAGCAACATAGTTCCATTTGCTCATATTTTATTACATAACAAGTACACACTGATGTAGAATAAATAATTGTAGTAGTCCATTTCCACTTCTGTAACAAAATACATGAAGATGGACAACTTATAAAGAACAGATTTTTATCTGCCAGTTTTGTGAGATGGAAGGCCCAAACATCCTGTCACCAACTCTGGTGAGTACTTTCTTGACTGCATTACTTCTTGAGAGAGAACATTATGGTTGCAGTATGAAAGGGATAACTTACATGGTGATAAAAAGAAGTCAGACATCTAGGGGTGGCCAACCTTGCTGTAACATTTGAAACAGCTAATTCAAGGTTATGCTAGGGCTATGTGTGTTAATTACTTTCAATGGCTCACCTACTTCCAAATAAGCTTGTCTCTTAAATATTCCATCACCTCTTCCAAATAACTGTATTGAAGGCAAAACTTTCAACACAGAAACCTACAATTATGCATTTATACTTTCCTATGGATAAGTAACACACTTTCTATCAGAAAATTATTTGTCTTGCATCCTGTCACATTACAGAAGATGTTTATCAGCTGTAGGATTTCCCTGGTAGAATTTTTTGGGTCACCTATGTACACTATCATATCATTTGCAAATAGCAAAAGTTTGACTTCTTCCTTTCCAATTTGTATCCCCTTGATCTCCTTTTGTTGTCTTATTGCTTTAGCTAGAACTTCAAGAATTATGTTGAAAAGATATGGAGAGAGTGGACAGCCTTGTTTTGTTACTGATTTTAGTGGAATCGCTTTGAGTTTCTCTCCATTTAATTTGATGTTGGCTGTCGGCTTGCAGTATATAGATTTTATTATGTTTAGATACATTCCCTGTATCTCTGATCTCTCCAAGACCTTTATCATGAGGGGGTGTTGGAGTACTACTCAGTGGTAAAAAAGAAAAAAAAAAACAACGACATCTTTTTGTTGTTGTTGTTGTTGAAAATCCCAATAGAAAATGGTTTGGGGCAGAGACCGCTATGGGACTGGGTGTAAGTCAGGGACCTCCAAGGGAGGAGGCCCAAACCAGAGACCTCTGTAGGAGGGGCCAAATCCAGGGACCTTTGCGGTATCAGGCCCAAGCTAGAGACATCTTCAGGAACAGGCTTAAGGCAGCAATCTCCATGGGAACAGGTACAAGGGAGTGACAGCCTGGGGAGCAGGCCCAAGTCACAAACCCCTGCAGGACTGATGCAAGCAGAGACCTCTGAGGGAGCAGGCCTGAACCAGAGACCTCTGTAGGACTGAGCCCAAGCAAGGGACCTCTGCGAGACAGGCCCAAGCCAGGGACATTTTTGGGAACAGGCCTAAACCAGCGACCTCTTCTGGAGCAGGCCTAAGTCAGCAACCTCACTTGGAGCAGGCCAGAGGAAGCCACCTTCACAGTAACAGGCTTGAGCCAGTGAACGCCACTGGAGCAGGCCTCAGGCAACAATCTCCACAGGAGTAGGTACAAGAGAGCCACGACTGAAGAAGCAGGCCTGAGCCAGAGAACTCTGTGGAACCGGAAGCAAATCAGCAACCTCCCAGGGACCAGGTCAGAGGCAGTGACCTCCCCCACAGCAGGACAAAAACAGCAACCACAGCAGGAGCAGCCCCAAGCAAACAACTTCCATGGGAGTAGGCCCAAATGAACCTTGGCATTGCAGAACAACCCCAGGATCGCTGAGCAACCTCCTGTAACACTGAGTGATCTCCAGGGTGACTGAAACCATGGCCCTGACTGCATTATGAGGAACAACCATCTGAGCTTTGGATCCACTGGCACGTGGAAGATTGATCACCAGAGACACAGCCCCAACTACACCAATCAGAGGAAAAGATAGGTAGACAAGAACACACTCAACAATAGAAAGAGTAACACAACACCAACAAAAACTAGTGGACCTACAACAGCAAGACTTGAACACCAAAATACAGATGAAGCAGAAGAAAATGACCTGAAAATAACTTTAGGGGAATGTTTGAGGCCCATATAAAGGATAAAAGATATTAAAAATTCCATCAAAGCAATAGAGAAGACAAACAAAAAATTAGAAGAAATGAACAAGTCTCTTAAAGAAAACCAAGAAAAACAGTCAAACAGATAAAGTATTCAAGACTTGAATATTTTGGTAAATAGAGACAATAAAGAAAACACAAACTGAGGGAATTATAGAAACAGAAATTATGAGAAAACAATCAGGAACCACAAATACAAGCATAAACAGCAGAATACAAGAGATTGAAGAGAGGATATCGAACACTGAAGATACATAGAGAAAATAAACTCATGGTCAAAGGTAAACATTCAATCTAAAAAAAGCTTAACACAAAATATCCAGGAAATATGGGATACCATGAAAAGACGAAACCTAAGAATAATAGGGATAGAAGAAGTCCAAATAAAAGGCACAGAAAATATATTCAACAAAATTATAGAAGAAAACTTTCCCAACTTAAAGAAAGATATGTATATCAAGATACTAGAAGATTACAGAACACCAAATAGAATGGATCAAAAAAAAGTCCCCTCATCATATAGCAATCAAAACATTAAACATACAGAATAAAGAAAGAATATTAAGAGCTACAAAGGAAAACAGTTAAGTAACATATAAAAGGCAGACCTATCAGAATTACACCTGAATTCTCAATGGAAACAATGAAAACCAGACAGTCCTGGTCAAGCATTATGCAGACATTAAGAGACCATGGAAGCCAGAAAACCTTTCAATCATCATAGATGGAGAAAACAAGATATTCCATGACAGAACCAGATTTAACCAATACCTAGCCACAAAGCCAGCCCTACACAAAGTACTAGAAGGGAAACTCCAACCCAAGGAAGTTGGCTACATGCCCCAATCAAAGACAATAATAGATGACCTCCCAGCAGCAAATTCCAAAGGGAAAAACTTACACAATAACATCATCAACAACAAAAACCAAAATAACAGGAACTAACAATCACTGGTCATTAATATCCCTTAATATAAATGGACTCAACTCACCTATAAAAAGACACAGGCTAATAGATTGAATATGAAAACAGAATCTATCTTTCTGCTGCATACAAGATACACACCTCAACCTCAAAGACATTGCCTCAGAGTAAAGTGTTGGGATGAAATTTTCCAATCTAATGGACCTAAGAAACAAGCAGGTGTAGCTATCCTAGTATTTAACAAAACAGACTTCAAACTAGAATCAATCAAAAGAGACAAAGAAGGACATTTCATTTTAGTCACAGGAAAAATCTATCAAGAGGAAATCTCAATATTGAACACCTATGCCCCCAATACAAGCACACCCTCATATGTGAAAGAAATATTACTAAAGCTTAAATCATACATTAAACCCCACACACTAATAGTGGGAGACTTCAACACTCCACGCTCACTACTGGACAGGTCTGTCACACAATAAAATTAACAGAGAAATTAGAGAATAACAGATATTATGACTCAAATGGACTTAACAGACACCTATAGAACATTCCATCCAAACATAAAATAATATGTCTTCTTCTCAGCACCTCATGGAATCTTCTAAAAAAATTGAGCATATAGTAGGTAACAAAGCAAACCTCAACAGATACAAAAAAATTAAAATAATCCCATGTATTTTATTGAATCGCCATGGTTTAAAATTAGAATTCAACAGCAACATTAATTCCAGAATCCCACAAACATATGGAAATTAAACAATGCTTACCTGATTCATCAATGGTTAAAGAAAGAAATAAAGAAATTAAAGACTTCCTAAAATTCATTGAAAATGACCACATAAAATACCCAAATTTATGGGACACAATGAAAGCAGTGTTTAGAGGGAAATTCATAGCACTAAATGCCTACATAAAGAAGCTGGAAGAATCACTCACTAGTGAGTTAACAGAACACTGGAAAACTCTAGAATAAAAGGAAGCACACTCACCCAGGAGGACTTGATGGCAGGAAATAATCAAATTGAGAGCTGAAATCAGCAAAATAGAAACAAAGAAAACAATACAAAGAATCAATGAGACAAAGAGTTGGTTCTTTGAGAAAATCAACAAAATAGACAGACCTTTATCCAAACTAACCAAAAGGTAGAGAGAGAATATCCAAATTAATGAAATCAGAAATGAAAAGGAAAACATAACAACACACAGAGAGGAAATTCAGAAAAGCATTAGGTTATATTTTGAAAACCTATACTCCACAAAATTGGAAACCTTAAAAGAAATATAAAATTTTCTGGATAAATATCACTTACCAAAATTAAATCAATACCAGATAAGTAAATTAAATAGACCTATAATTGCTAGCGAAATAGAAACAGTCATCAAAGTCTCCCCCCCCAAAAAAAAACCCAGGACCAGATAATATTTCATCACAGAATTTTACAAGATTTTCAAAGAAGAACTAATACCAAAACTCCTCAAATTGTTCCACATAACAGAAACAGAAAAAACATTGTCAAACTCTTTTTATGAGGCTATAATTACCCTAATACCTAAATCACACAAAGACATCACTAAGAAAGAGAATTATAGACCAATCTCACTCATGAACATTGATGCAAAATTACTCAATACTGGGAGGAGA
Organism: Alexandromys fortis; assembly: GCF_014885135.2. Taxonomy (NCBI): domain Eukaryota; kingdom Metazoa; phylum Chordata; class Mammalia; order Rodentia; family Cricetidae; genus Alexandromys; species Alexandromys fortis. The sequence continues at coordinate 2,273,264 of NW_026068097.1, read as the reverse complement.
GGAGGAGGTGGAAATTTCGAATGTTATCGAATGTTATTATTTATAAAGCAAAAAAAAAAATACTGGCAAACTGAATCAAAAACACATCAGAACCATCATCCACCATGATCAAGTTGGCTTCATCCCAGAAATGCAGGGATGGTTCAACATACCAAAAATCTGTCACTGTAATCCACCATATAAACAAGCTGAAAAATAAAAACCACATTATCATCTCATTAGATGCTGAAAAAACTTTTGACAAAATACAGCATCCCTTCATTATAAAGCTCTTTGAGAGAGCAGGGATAAAGGGAACATACCTAAACTAATAAAGGCAATATACAGTAAGCCAACAGCACACATCAAACTAAATGGAGAGAAACTCAAAGCGATCCCACTGAAAGCAAGAATAAGACGAGGTTGTCTACTCTCTCCATATCTATTCAATACAGTACTTGAGGTTCTAGCTAGAGCAATAAGACAACAAAAGGAGATCAAGGGATATGAATTGAAAAAAAAAGAAGTCAAACTATCACTATTTCATAATGATAGGATAGTTTACATAAGCAACACCAAAAATTCTACCAAGCAACTTCTACAACTCATAAAAACTTGCAGTAATATATCAGAATACAAGATTAACTAAAAAAATCAGTAAGCCTCCTATAGAATGATGATAAATAGGCTGAAAAAGAAATCAGAGAAACATTACCCTTCACAATAGCCACAAATAGCATAAAATATCTCACAGTAACTCTAACCAAACAAGTGGAAGACTTGTATGGCAAGAACTTTAAATCTTTGAAGAAAGAAATTGAAGAAGACATTTGAAAATGGAAAGAGCTCCCATGCTCTTGGGTAGGCAGAATTAACATAGTAAAAATGGCAATCTTACCAAAACCAATCTACAGATTAAATGCAATTCCCAGCAAAATTTTTCATAGACCTCCAAAGAACAATACTCAACTTCATATGGAAAAGTAAAAAACCCAGGATAGCCTAAAGGAACTTCTGGAGGCATCACATTCCCTGACTTCAAGTTCTTCTACAGAGCTACAGTACAAAAACAGGATTGTGTTGGCATAAAAACAGACAGGAGAACCAATGGAACAGAACTGAAGACCCAGATATCAATCCACACACCTATGAACACCTGATTTTTGACAAAGAAGCAAAAAATATAAAATAAAAAAAGAAAGTATATTTAACAAATGCTGCTGGCATAACTGGATATCAACATGTAGAAGAATGAAAATAGACCCATATCTATCACCATGCACAAAACTCAAGTTCAAATGAATTAAAGACCTCCCTATAAATCTGGCCACACTGAACTTCCTAGAAGAGAAAGTGGGAAGTAGTCTTCAAAACATGGGCACAGGAGACCACTTTCTAAATATAACCCCAGAAGCACAGACACTGAGAGAAACAATTAATAAATGAGACCTCTTGAAACTGAAAAGCTTTTTTAAAGCAAATGACATGGTCAACAAGACAAAACGACAGCCTACAAAATGGGAAAAGTTTTTCACAAATCCCATATCGGACAGACGACTGATCTCCAAAATAAAGAAACCAAGCAATTGGTCATCCAAAGAACAAATAATCCAATTTAAAAAATGGGGTACAGAATTAAACAGAGAACTCTCAACGGAGGAATCTAAAATAGCTAAAAGATTCTTAAGGAAATGCTCAACACCCTTCGCCATCATAGAAATGTAAATCTAAACAACTCTGAGATTCCATCTTACACCTGTAAGAATGGCCAAGACCAAAAACACTGATGACAACTTATGCTGGAAAGGATGTGAGGTAAAGCAAACACTCCTCCATTGCTGGTGGGAGTGCAAACTGGTACGGCCCCTTTGGATATCAGTATGGCGATTCCTCAGAAAATTAAAAAAAAAACAACCTTCCTCAAGACCAAGCAATACCACTTTTGGGTATATACCCAACAGATGCTCAATCATACCACAAGGACATGTGCTCAACTATGTTCATAGCAGCTTTGTTTGTCATAGCCAGAACCTGGAAACAACCTAAATGCCCCTTGACCAAAGAATGGATAAAGAAAATGTGGTACATTTACACAATGGAGTACTACATAGCAGAGAAAATAATGACATCTTGAAATTTGAGGGCAAATGGATGGATCTAGAAAACATAATATCGAGTGAGGTAACCCAGACCCCAAAAGACAAATATCATATGTACTCACTCATAAGTGGCTTTTAGACATAAAGCAAAGAAAATCCAGCCTACAGTTCACTATTCCAGAGAACCTAGACAACAAAGAAGAACCTAAGAGAGACATACATGGATCTAATCCACATGGGAAGTAGAAAAGACAAGATCTCCTGAGTAAATTGGGAACATGGGTACAGTGAGAGAGGATAGAAGGAGAGGGGAGAGAAAGAATGGGGAGCAAAGAAAAATATATAGCTCAATAAAAACAACAAAAGAGAAATTTGCTCTGAGGAGGCCAGATGGTGGTAACCCACACCTTTAATCCCAGCTATTGAGAGGCAGAGACTATCAGATATCTGAGTTCACGGCCAGCCTGGTCTACAGAGTGAGTTTCAGGACTGCTGGCTACATAGAAAAAAATGCTATCTCAAAAAATAAGCATCAAAATTAAGGCAAAGCAAAAGAAAAACACAAAAAGAGAAGGGAAGGGAAGGAAAAGAAAAGAAAAGAAGAGAAGAGAAGAGAAGAGAAGAAAAGAAAAGAAAAGAAAAGAAAAGAAAAGAAAAGAAAAGAAAAGAAAGGAAAAATTTCCTCTGAGGATCTGGAGAGCTGGGTCAGCAGTTAAGGACCGGATGTTGTTTCTCCAGACATTCTGCTCCTAGCACTCCCATGGCAGCTCACAACTGTCCAATACCAGAGACTCCAACACCCTCTGGACTCTAAGGACAGCAGGTACACATGGTGCATATATGTACCATTTTTTGTAGGCAAAACCCTCTAAGCACATAAAATAAAAGTACATAATGTATTTTTTTTTAAAAAAAAACTTTCTCTGAGTATTTGGCACATGACTAACAATCAATTATTGAAAGAGAACAATCTGTAGAAGATGCTGTTTCCTGACAACTTCATTACTGCCAATTAGCTAGAGGTCTGAGGATCATATCAAGGGCTACTATGGATGCTCTTTCAGAAAAATGTTTTGTGTTCATTGAATTACATTTTTGTTCAGATACTAATTCCTCAGTAAAATGTGCACTCATAAATTAATTGAGAAATATTTGGAAAGAATATAGAGAGGCAAAAGTTCACAGAAAAAAACACAACCACTATAGAACCCACAAATTACTAAGAAGGATTTTTTCCAGAAGTATTTTTCAAGTATAAGTCAATTTATTTATTAAAAAGAGGTTTTTTTTTTAAAATTTTTTTTTATTTTATTGAGAATAAGAAAAAAAAGTTTCCAGAGCAAAAAATTTAAGAGTTTTATTATTGGTGCTTTCAACTTTAGTCACTTGTTGAAAGAAATGTCTGTCCGATAACTCCACTATGGAGCTATGCCTTCACCCTTGTAATTAGTAAGAATCTTGTGGATGGACACTTGTACTTTGCCCACAGATTTTTGCATGTTCCTTTCTGTTGTTCACACTCTACTTCTAATTTAAACCTAATGGCTCAAGGTTTATTCTAGGCTTCCTCAAACTAAATGTTTTTATTTATTCATTAGTGTATTCATTAGTGCGTGCATGTGTGTGTGTGTGTGTGTGTGTGTGTGTGTTCCCATTTGGAGGTCAGAAGACAACTTTGGGGAGTCTGTTTTCTCCTTTTATAATGTGAGTACTGGGAATTGAAGTCAGGTGTGGGCACAGTTAGTGTCAAGTGTGTTTATGGGGAATTGAAGTCAGGTGTGGGCACACTTAGTGTCAAGTGTGTTTACCCATTGAGAGAGTCATATTGCTGGTCCTCTTTCTGTATTTTTAATATCTTTGCCCAAACAGTGATCTCAAGCCTAATACACATTCATCTCACCTCCACTTCTCTTTCTGTTGTCTATGCTTATTCCCTAAGGAATATAAGAACATTCATTTCTGCTTTATAGTTTATGTTTTTATTTTTGTACAAATGAGAAGGTGCATGCCTCTTTCCTTCTTTCTTTTTCTTTTTTTACTTTTTCCATTCCATGTGTGTGGTGTGTATGTTGGTGTGGTTTGAATACATGTGGAATCCCAAAGCTGATGTTTGGAATCATCACCAACTGCTCTTTCATCTTATTGAGGCAGAGTCTCTAAATCAATCCATTGATATGACTATTCTTACTTGTCAGATTACCCTGTCTCTGCCTTCCAACATTGGAATTACTGGTGAGCCACTGAGACCACTGGGAATTAACATAGATTTTGGAAATCTTAACTCTGCTTCTCATGTTTGCCATTGCCTCTGCACCCACCTCCACCTTTTGGGTCCCTTTTTATCCTACAAAAATGATGGTGCACCATAAAATTCTTTCAGGGATGAAGAGATAGCTTAGAAGGAAAAAGCATTTGCTGCCAAGTGTAAAAAGCAAAGTTCACTCCCCAGAGCCCACATGGTAAGAGAAAAACGGCTCTTGAAAATTGTCCTCTGACTTGTGCATACACTGTGCAAGAGTATGATCAAACCCATGATAAATGAAAGTTTTTAAAACTCAAAACCATTCAGTTTGCTTTATTCATTTATATAACTCTCACTTCATAGTGATCTTTTAATTTTTAAAGCAGCTGTTAGAACCCCATTGAGCATATATATCACAGATTATTTGATCTTTAATTAACGGGCATTTCAGTTGTTTCCAACATTTTGAAATAGCAAACAGTGAAGTAATTAAAACAAAGTGCATATCATTTTCCATATTTATTTGAGTGCGATACTCAGGGTCTCTTAAACCTGATTCTTCCTCTATCATTGCCTGTCATGCATTTAGTACCCAGAAACTAAGAATTTCACCCAAGAGGTGGACTGTATATATAAGGACTGAAAAGCCAGTGTTATAGGGAAGGGGCACTCTGTGTCACTTTAGAGAAATTGATCATGGAGGCTTAGCCTCATGTGGTTTCTGTTAAATTCTAACTTCCCGTGCAGGCAACTGCACAGTTGTTAGTAGGCCAAAAGTAAATGATACCTTGGAGACTCTGGAAGACTGAGGAAATTTCGCTTTCTATATTCTTGGCTTTCTTTCTTCTAGTTTACCCAATTGCTATTGTTGATTGGCTTTATTTTACATTTACAACAGTATCCTTGATATATTGTGGCCAGAAGATCCTGAAAATGTACTTCCTAGATAGTAAATATCCCTCCATTATGAGAGAAGATCCAATTGCATATTTATTGCTTTTAGGAAACCTCAAGGCATAATAACTGCAAAGACATATATTAATCACTTCAGTATCAAATGTCTATCCCCACAACACCATGTTTATTAACTGTTTTTAATAATACATGACATTTTCAGGCATTTTTTTCTGTTGCTTTGACATCTTAGGGCCTTGTGGATGCAGAACAAAGCTGTTCCTCCCAAAGTTAGCTGATTCTTACAGATAAAAACTTGCTTGATAGGCAAACCAACTAATAATCATTATCCCATAGCTCTATCTCCACTTCACTTTTATCATGTTTCTGCATTCTAGAACACTCTTAGCTTGCTCAGATAATAGCAACTGATGACTACGCCCTGTAGCCCAAAGATCACCGACAGTATTTACCCATCTAATTCTAAGCCTAATCAGCTGGCCTTCCATGTCTACCATTTCTTCCCATGAAAAATTCAATAAAGGCTATTATCCAGGCTTTCCTCTGTTCCTTTTGCTTCCTAACTGACTTCAGTGAATCTTCATGTAGCCTTTGTATGAGATGGCCTGGTGTGTGCCTAGTTCTCACGGAAGCTGTAAATAGCCTCTTGATCTGTTGCCCTAATTATACCCGAATAACAACAATAAAATTTCTGTGAACCAAGTGCAGAGTATGGAGAATTATGATGGATGAATTGTTTAGCGTTTTCACTAATTTCACTACTTGATGTTGCCTGTGGTGGCACACATCTTTAATACCAGCACTTGGGAGAAAAAGGCAGGCAGATTTCTGAGTTCAAAGCCAGCCTGATTTACATAGTGAGTTTCAGGCCAGCCAGTATTACTCAGCAAGACCTTGTCACCAAAACACAAAACCAACACAAACTATGACTTGTTATTGTTGTAATTTTGCATTCTTCAGGTAATACATAAGATGAATTGGTATTTGCTTGATATTAATGCTTTTTATCTTTGGAGAAGTAAATTGTGTATTCTTGTCTCCTGTTTATTGGTACAGACTAACTTTTGAAGCAAATTAGATCTACGTGGATCATGGACCTAAAAGTAAAGTATAAATCCTTCAAAATTATAGGAAAATTTCTAGGTCTGGGATTTGGTTAATGATTCTTACTATTCACAATAAAATCCATAAAAGTAAGTATGTGTTGTGATGCGTCAAACTAAACTTTCAAAATTTAAAACATTTTTCACTATTAAAGACCCTATTATGAGAATAAAACACAAACTCTCACATATACTGATGATGGGAATAGAAAATGGTACAGCCTCTCAAAAGGGAAGTTTATCTCCTTTTGTTTCCATTTTTTTCTTTTCCAGTGCTGAGTACGACACACATTATCAAAGTGCTCTACCACCGAGTTACACATTTAATCTCTCCATTTCCTGTAAAGCTAAATATGAAATTACTTATAAAACCTAGAAATATCACTCTTGAGTATTTATCCAACATAAAGGAAAACTCATCCTCCTATAAAATATGTATACAAATATTCATAATAGCTTTGTTCATAATCATTACAGACTTGAAACAACCTAAATATCTTCCAGTAGGTGAGTTGATAAACTCCAGTACATATGTACTATGAAATACTCAATAGTAAAAGAAATGAAATGCTGATACAAAGAAAATTCTGCATGCATGTGAAGGATGTAATAATCACTGAAGAAAGTCAAGCTCAAACGGTCAATACCTTGTGGTACTATTTATACAAACTTCTGGAAATGACAAATACAGAGTTGTGGAATATTTGATTAGTGGTTTTCAGAGTAATGAGCAAAGGTGAGGAGTGGGTATGACTGTGAAGGAGGAGAATGAGGAAATGACTTTGATGGTGATTGTGTGTACCTCTCTCACATACTCACAAATTTATATATGTACTAGAAAACTGAATAATCTCTATAGTCTGTGTGACTGTATTTTACTATATGTCACCACTATGGAAAACAAGTAGAAAAATGCAGTGGACTATGAGCTAATTTTGCAAACTCTTGTACATTCATATTTCAAAATAAAATTTTTTAAAGTAATGATGATTTGCATAATAATGTTAAATTGAGACATTTATAATGTTAATTCTTGCCATTTTCATTATTCCTTCACTTTTAAAAATGCCCAAGTTGTTTATTTAGATATCACTTTTATCAAGCAAGATAAGACAAACATGCTTCAAGTTTAAGGCCAATGAAGTTATTTTAAGCAGTTTTACTCTCAATTCTGCATATAATATAAAGGTTTCTGGCATTTTATATTTTCGTTTTAGTAATATTTTCATTGTGTTCATAATCCAATTAAATACAGTATTATAAGAATATTATAAAACTTTGTATAAAATGTTTTATTCTTACAACATTAGATTTCAGTTTAACTCTATGGCCTTTGATAATGTGTATTACAACTATATATAAAAACTGAAAAATACCATATGCTTTGTTCCAAAAAAAATCCCACATGTTTTAAGAAATTAAAAGGAATGAAAGCAATTTCTGTTTATATATGAATGTGCATATGAAAATTATTTTTGCTTCATTTTAAGTGAATATTTGAAATTCCATTTGGATTCATTTCCCTTTAGCTTGATGAAGAACATCCTTTTGTCAAGAGGTCAAGCAGAAGCGAGGCAGCAATAGTACAGGATCTCAAAGGATCCCTTGTGCAGCTACTAGGTAATTTCATTACAATTCCTTAGACTCCTCCAGAAAGAATATGATTAACACAATGGATTCAAAGCATTACTTGGGCAACAAAAAGATTAGCTTGGCTTCAGTTCACCAGCTCCATAGTCCTACATTGTTACAATAAACTAGAGGGCACAGGTGACATGTTGCATTAACAGTCAATTGTCATGTTCATGAATAAGACTCCAAAGTATGAATCAAGGACCTCATGCATCTTTACCCCAAGATGTAAGAATGTGGAAAGCTCTATGTTCCACTAATCATATAGCCATAGATGAGAAAGAGCCTTGGAATCATGCTTCCTAAGACTCTTTCCATTGCATTGTCCCAAGATAAATTGCAGGATTTTTTTCCAAGACCCATGACAGATTATAATCAACCCGTGCATAAATGGTTTATACTGAAAAAAGTCACAGAGGTACCAGATATTGCAACTGTTTTTCCTACACATTTAGTATTTCAGGTAAATTTAAGCCTATTGACAAATTATTTTCTTCATTTTGTTGCAATTCAAAATACTTTGTCTTTCTTCATTCTTAAAGAATATATTTGTTGAGTGCAAAATCATGAGTTGACTTTTGTTTCTCCAGTACTTTAAAGATCCCTAAATACCATGATTTCAGATATCAGCCGCTTTTGCTATAAAAGTTTCCCATATTTATGTATCTTTATATAATGGATTGTTTTTCTCTGCCAATGTTCTATGATTTTGTGTTTATAAACCATATGATAATTCTCACCTTAATTTGCATATTTTAATTGTATAAAACAATGTGATTTGTTGTGACATTTTCATATATGAATATAATGTACATTAATCTTATCCTTCCTGTCTTGCACCTTTCTCCCACCTTTCCTCACTCATTTCTTTTAGGCAAATAGTTCTTTTTCTACTTTCACAACAATTTTTCATATCTGAATTCAGATTGAAAGAAAGTATATAATGTCTATCTTTCTGGGTGTGTATTATTTTGCCTAACATGATTATCTTCATTTCCATCCATGTTCCTGTAATATCATGATTTTTTTTGTTCTTTGGGTCAAAAAAATGTTCTGTTTGTGTAAGCATCTTATTTTCTCTATCCATTTAACTGCTGGTAGGTACTTAGACTGAATCTATAACATTGTTATAATTAACAGTACTGTGACAAACATGGATGTACAATGATCTCTGTGGTATACTGACTTAATATTTTTGGATATGCACATGTATACTCAGTAGTGGTAGAACTATGTTTGGTTTATGAGGAACCTCCATAATTATTTCCATAGTTATTACATCAATTTATATTACCACTGTCTTAGCCAGTATCCTATTGCTGTGAAGAGACACCATGACTGCATCAACTCTTATAAAGGAAAATATTTAATTGGAACTGGCTTACCGCTTCAGAATTTTAGTTCATTATCATCATGGCAGGGAGTATGGTAATGTGCAGGCAGATATTGTGCTGGAGAAGGAACTGGGAGTTCCATATCCAGATCAGAAGAAGGCAGCAAGGAGAGAGAGAGAGAGAGAGAGAGAGAGAGAGAGAGAGAGAGAGAGAGAGGGAGGG
>NW_026068097.1:2247627-2263689 GCF_014885135.2 Alexandromys fortis | reverse complement strand
GAGAGAGAGAGAGAGAGAGAAACTGAGCCTGGCTTGAGCATTTGAAACTCTAAAGCCCACCCCAGTGACACACATCCTCCAACAAGGCCATGTCTCTTAATCCCTGTCAAGAAGTGCCACTACCTAATGACCAATCATTCAAATATATGAGCCTCTAAAGGCCATTCCTATTCAAACCACCATAGCCACCAACAGTGAATAAAGGTTAGCTTTTACCTCCATCCTCGGAAACATTTGCTATTGTTTCTTCATGGTAACCATTCTGATTAATATGAAATGGAATCTGAGTATTGTTTGGACTTGCATTTTCATGATGGTCAAAGATGTTTATTCATATATGTATTTGGCTTTTTATACTCATTGTGTATACTTTCTGTTTCATTTATTTGCCAATTTATTGATTAGGATTTTATCCTTTTGTTTAGTTTCAGAGTTTTGATTCTTAAGTTTTCTCAGTTCTCCTTCTCCTTTACACAGTTCAGGATTCCATCCATGGAATGGTACCTCCCCTTCTCCCCCCTCAACAGTAGGTGGATATTCCCATTTAATCAAGAAAAAATTTTCAAGTTCTTTATTGCTTTTATATATTAATCACATGTCAGGTATGTAATTAGGAAAGATTTCGTTTCTCCAACTTGGCAGGCTGTATATATTTGCTCACTCAGGTAATTGTTTCTTTTGCTCTGCTAAAGGGGAAATGGTGGAATAAAAACATCACCTGAATAAGGATAAGAGAGGAGAATGAGCACAAAATTATCAAACTTTAATAGACATTTGTGAAACTTTTCAAACAAAAGAATGATAAATAATGCCCCAAATTCTATAGGTTCATTTTCCACTTATCAATTAAAACTTAAGATGGAATGTTTTTTTTGTGTGTGCCTCATCATGGTATGGTTTTCATTTTTTATTTTTATTTGTTTATTTATTTATTTATTAAAGATTTCTGCCTCCTCCCCACCACCGCCTCCCATTTCCCTCCCCCTCCCCCAATCAAGTCCCCCTCCCTCATCAGACCGAAGAGCAATCAGGGTTCCCTGACCTGTGGGAAGTCCAAGGACCACCCACCTCCATCCAGGTCTAGTAAGGTGAGCATCCAAACTGCCTAGGCTCCCACAAAGCCAGTACATGCAGTAGGATCAAAAACCCATTGTCATTGTTCTTGAGATCTCAGTAGTCCTCATTGTCCACTATGTTCAGCAAGTCCTGTTTTATCCCATTTTGCATACAAATGGATGGAAATAGAAAACACTATCCTGAGTGAGGTAAGCCAGACCCAAACAGAGGAACATGAGATGTACTCACTCATATTTGGTTTCTAGCCATAAATAAAGGACATTGAGCCTATAATTCATGATCCTAGAGAAGCTAAATAAAAAGGTGAACCCAAAGAAAAACATATAGGCATCCTCCTGAATATTAACCTTCATCAGGCGATGAAAGGAGACAGAGACAGAGACCCACATTGGAGCACCGGACTAAATCTCAAGGTCCAAATCAGGAGCACAAGGAGAGAGAGCACGAGCAAGGAACTCAGGACCGCGAGGGGTGCACCCACACACTGAGACAATGGGGATGTTCTATCGGGAACTCACCAAGGCCAGCTGGACTGGGTCTGAAAAAGCATGGGATGGAATAATTTCTAAGCTCCAGAATAATACTATTGAGAATTTTACATAATGAAAAATGATTAATTACTGACTTTGTTCTCTTCCCTGATAAATGACAGAAGCATATCACCACCAGTGGTATAGATATTAATATACATTTGTATATGCGCATAAGGGCTTAACTGAGTCATATGTGGATGATATAATCCACGCCACATGGGTAACATGAGGCTCTTTAACATCCCTGGGGGCCATTAGGCACTTCTGCCTGAGAGCTTGTCTGCACATGCATGGCCCCTAGAACCCAGAAGTGTCAGCCTTATGTGGCTGAAATCATTACACCCAGTACTGATGAACCCTATTCAAATTGTCATCTGTCCACCTACCCCATTGTCCATTGTGTTCTTAATCTCTATGTCCTTCACCATTTGGAACCTCTCTTCAGATGCTCAAATTAACCCCAAGACTTGGAGATGGCTCAATTCTAACTTCATGACACCACTACTTCCAACATCACTTTAAAACTGGTTTCTTTAATATTTTATGTAACCACTTTACTGAACCTCTTTGTGTGCTTGTCAGATTTCTACTTGTTTCTAATTTGACCTCTTTGGGACTCTGTTTCACCTTCTTTAGCTTGTTTGCAGCCATTCTGTAATACACACATGCTAGATACATAGACAGAGTGTATAATATTTGATGTGACCTGAGAATTAATATTGCTAGTTAAAATTAGAATAAAAGTACCTGAATTTGTCCTAGTCAACTATTGGGAAAATTAGAACTGCTTGGCAAATCAGAGCCAAAGAAACTAAAATAACACATGAATTTATTGCTAGGCAATAATTTATGACATTGTAGTAAGACACAAACAAGTCCATTTATGCTCCTGACACTGCGCACTTATGTTTCCTGAACATGTGCAAACCTATTTTAGATGACTTGTTCTTGGGGGAGTAGGTTATGACACTTCTGACATGGAAATATATGGCTAGATATGGAAACAGGCCTCTTCCATCAATCATATACACCTGCAGCAGACATTAACCAGCAGTAACAATGGGAGATAACAAATGTATTTTGTGATACTTTTAGGAAAAAAGGTGCCATTGTAATTTTAAGTGTTGATTTTTTTCTACAGAAAGCACCTTGCCTTGTTCTATAATATTGCCTTTTCAATTAAGACCCTCAGAAATTCATTTTAGTTATTGATAATTAATAATTTACCTTTGCCCAGCCCTATGATATTCTTTGTTTTAGGCAAATATGATATTCATTTAACTTTTATGTCTTTAAATTAACTGTCAGTAAAACAACCTGATGTGTCTCCCCATCTAATTTTGTTACTTGAATTCTGAAGAAAATGCTTCTTTTCACTTTCAAATAAAGCTGACTTTAAGAAAGAAAAGGACAAGCAGCAGTACTGGCCTCTTCTTTTGCAAAGCACCTCTTGCAAGTAAGGAACTTGTGGAATTTGGCTCCCTTTCCCACAGTCATTGGAATAGAGTTGTCTGTAAACAATAATATCCTGTGCTACTTGGGGCTCATTTAACTATCCTTATTGCTTTAGAATGAATGACCTGAATTCTTCCTCAAAGGTCATACTTGACATTCCAGAAATGATGTAGGGTCGACTTTAAAATCTGTACTCCACACTATCAAGTTTTGGGCTGTCAGCACACTTTGTTTGCCATTGGGCTTGGTGCTGGCACAGTCTTTCAAATAGCATGGAATGTGCACTGTCCTTGTTGAAAACATCTGGTACTCTGTACCTTTGCCTGTAATTGCTGGATCCTTTGCAGTAAGTTACCACTTGGGTGTTTTCCTAGAAAAAGTGATACCAGTCAAAAACCCATAGCTTCTGAGGTCTTAAGTCCTAGGAGTGAACTGTTGTTTAGATAAACTGTCACAATGCCAAGCTATTTTATAAATATTTATGTTTATACTCATAAACAAATGCTACTTCCAGCCTTAATCAGAGAAGCCTTTTGCAATGAAAGGGGCTAAATGCAAAGATACATGGCTGCTCAAGGTGCAGAAAATAAGTAAAAGTAGAGTGCTCTAAACAAGATATTTAAACTACCCCTTCTAAATTGCAAGAATCATTGCTGAAGAGGGGATAGAAAGAATATCAGAGACAAACAATAGGTAAAAGGGCTGTGAAATGCTGACTTCTGGGCATGACACAGCAATGTAGTTTTGATCTCACAGCAGCTATGGCTGCCTGCAATGTACCTAGGTAAGACAGAACTGGAACCATCAACCATTATTTGTGAATTGGGAATAGGCCCACAGGGCTGTATTCCTCCTGCTGAAGTATATATTGCCTAGTGATGGATTCTGGGAAAGTAGAGCATACTTAATGAACTAGGAATAGAGTAACTTTTTTTTTAAAGAAAACTACAATAATTCCCATATTTGAAGTATCAAGGCTTCAAGGCTGCTTTGAGGTTATACAGCAAGTTCAAATCCAGCCTAGAAACTTCATCTCAAAAAATATTAAATACATAAAAGAAAAGGAGAGGAGAATAGAAGAGAGTAAGGGGGGAGGAAGGAAGGAAGGTTATCATGCATTTATTTCTTCAGCACTAAAGCACTGAACTGGGAATTAGGTGATCTGAACTGTACTCCCTAGCTAAATCCCTAGTCTTGGAAAACATTCTTGGTGTCTCTGGCCTTTTGTTGAAATCTTGAAATAATGGGATTACACTAGATAATCTGCAAATTCCTATATTCATCCAGGCAAATATCAGTGAGGAAGTCATAAAACATAAACTGCCAGTTCAGGCTCTGGAGCCCTGATATGGGTACCACTTCACTCCCAGCCTCAGATCTCTGTTTTCTCTATATGTTTTACTGTAGGTTGTACCTAGTGTAATGGTAAATATAAAAATGCTGCGGATCCCCGGCAGCTGCAGTGGCAGAAAGGCTGCAGGTCCCCAAACGGAGGCAGTAGGCAGCGGGTCTGGAGAGCAGCCAGTCCCAGGCAGGGATGGCGCAGTTCCCTGAATGGCTGCAGTAGGCCATAAGGAGAGACAGACAGTTGGGCATGCCATGAGACCACAGTGCTGGTCTATGAAGGCGGCTGGTCCCGGGCAGGGAGCCACATGGTGGGCAAGAAACAGACTGATAGGCACACCATGCAGAGTGAGGTTGTATATTTTTAGTGGGTTATGGAGGGGAAGGGGAGAAGGGGGTAAGAGGAGAGAGAGGGAGAGAGAGAGAGAGAGAGAGAGAGAGAGAGAGAGAGAGAGAGAGAGAGAAGAGGTGAGGGAAACAGAAGGGAGAAGGGGAGAAGTGGGGAGAGAATGAAGCAAGGCAGAAGCTGCTTCTTCAGGGAAGACATGGAAGAGACTCAGACTGCAAGCAGGAAGGAAGATCTGCCTGCCTCAGCAGACAAGAGAGGGAGTGGGTGGGGCTTGTCTCTTAAAAGGGATAACACAGATCATTACACCTAGTGTGTAGGGAAGTAGCTGATTCACTGAGCACTTGAGCAGTTACTGTGTGGTAGCAACTTTCCAGATGTGAGATACGTAAATGTTACTATATCTATTACTACTACAACTACTAGCTACTGTTATTCCCAGTCCATGGGGACCCCAAAAAACCACCAGGGAGACCAACCTAGCAGGGTTTTGGGTGACAGATTCAATCTCATTAGCTTGTGTTTATGGACTTCGCAGAAATTTTTTTTCCAACCACACCTGTTGCTTGTCGTTTGACCTTCAGGTGGGGACATTCTGGGGTTATTTGTACTCTCCAGAGGCTACACTGTTACTTTTGCCCCTAGCCATTTCTGAGGATTGAAATATTTTATGGGAAATAGCTTACAGAAGACACAAGATGGAGGTGGAGGACAAAATGGAGGAATTTTGGTTCTTCAGCTACAATTTGAGCCAAATTCCTATGCATGTACTTATGTACAGTATTCCATTTTGTTTTCACTTTATGGTCGAGAAAACTAGGTTGACAGAATTTTAACAACTTGATCAGGATCATGTAGCTTCACAGGGCAGAAGCCATTGTTTTTGCTAGTGTACTGTTGTTATTCCCTTGGAAACTACAGCTCCCAGACTCCTCCTGGATTACCAACACCTGTGCACGCAGGCGTGCCCAGTTGCGGGTCATTCCTCCCAGATAACCTTGCGCTTCCCGTTAAAAAGCGAGCTTCCACGAGGTCTCCCTCTCTCGCCCCGCTCTCACCTCTCTCTTGCCCCCACCCTTGTGTGTCTTACACACCCATCCCTTATCGTGTTTCCCTCTCCCCATTAAAGTGCACCCACGTGGGAGCCGCGTGTCTTGTCTCCTCCTTTTGTGCGTGTCTCGTCTATCCTGTGTTCGTCCACACACCCCACCCTGCCGTTTTTAAAGGAATAATAACTGTTCTTTATTTTATTTTGAATTGTAAATTAAAAAAATATTGATTTTTGTGAATTTGAAATCATGTATCACAATCCTACTCATTTTCCAGTCCTTCCATATCCACCCTCCTCCTTTGCTTCCCCCATAAAGAAAATAAAAAATAAAATATAAAAAAATCTCACTGTGGTAACTGCTGTGTGTCACAGTGTATCACACAGTATACCTTTTTACCCAAACAGTTTTACTTGCAAATGTTCATTGCAACGAGTTACTAGTCTGGTTTGAGGCCTCTGGCTTCTGCTACACATCAATACTGGATCCTCACTGGGACTCCTCTTGGATAGCCTGTTGTTGCCGTGTGCTGTGGAGATCCTGTGGCTATGGTTCTGCAAGACTGGCTCTTCATGTGCTCCAGCAGATCATAGATGGGGTAGATGTTGGGATGGGCCAACTCAAAGCCCTGGATCTGGGCTTGGGTGGTAGCTAAGTTGGTTAGCCAGCCAGTTCTCCTGCATCCAAGTCACCTGGGACAGCTTTCTTGCTTTTCCCAGATGAGGTGTAGGGCCGGCTCTCCCAGATCAATGTCACAGATGGTGCCACCGTGCAGTGGCCAATGAGGTGCACAATCAGTTCAGTGCTGCCCTCAGACTTCAACATAGCTCCAGACTGCAACCCAGACCATGGATGTCCACAAGGCCTATGGAGGTAACATGGGCCATGGACATCAACACACAACCCTGCTGTGGCATGACCATGGACCCAGATAAGGTCCTAGGTAACAGTACAGGCTTCTCACATCAGGTTTCCAGTTCTGTCTCTTTTCGTAGTGCACTAAGCACTCCATTTGTTTGCTTCCCATCTCTCCACCATGCACTAGATCATTGTAGTGTCATCCACAAGCGCCCATTGCATGGCAGACTTCTTTTTTGTTTCTTTTTTCTTAATATTTTATTTTTGACATAGGTGCTCAGTCTATAGGTCAGTATGGCCTGAAACTCTTGGCAATCCTCCTTCTTCTGCCTTTTCAGTGCTGACTAACCTCAAACTCATGATGATTTTCCTACTTCAGACTCCTGAGTTCTAGGATTGTAGTCAGAAACAACCATATGTGGCTTGTTCTTTCTTTTTAAAATCTCATTTCTGACAGGGACTGTGTTAGTATTATCTTTTTTGAAGCACACTGTTTGAATCCTGTGGACTCCAAATCGTATACATAGGGAGAACACTGGCTTGACTGAGTTGTCAAAACTAAGGGACTAGACAGAAAGCATCAATGCTACAGTCAGGAGAAATATGAAGAACATGTCCTGGAGGTTTCAGGAAGGACACATACTTTATCTGCCTAAGTTAGCTCTCACCACTATTTCCATCATCCTTTCCCCATATATGTTCATTCGTGGGGGGGGGTGTTTATGCTTCTGTGTATGTTCATATATCTCTTGTCTCATACACACACACACACACACACAAAGGGAGAGAAAGAGAGAGAAAGGAGACATGTGACACATGTATGGGTGTCTGACGTGTGTGTGTGTGTGTGTGTGTGTGTCTGTGTGTGTGCATTTGTGGAAGCCAGAGGTCAAATTTAGGTATCATCCTCAATCATTTTCCCACTTTATTGTTTTTTCAATAAAATAATTTTTATTTTTAAAATTGTAATTTAATTACACTTCTTTCCTTCCCCCCCCCTCCAAATCTTCCCACACACCCCTCCCACTCTCCTTCAAACTCTTGGACTCCTTTTTCATTGTTCCTGTTCAGTCTGTATAATGTTGCTTGTATGTGTGTATTCAGGGTTGTATGTAGGACAGTTCTATATTTTGTCAATTATATTTTAAATAAATGCTGATTGGCCCAGTAGCCAGACAGGAAGTAGAGGTGGGGCAATGAGAACAGGAGTATTCTGGGAAGAAGGAAGCTCTTTCCCCAGTCCTGCGCACACCACAGAAGAAGCAGGATGTGATCTGCCCCACTGAATAAGGTCCTGAGCCACATGGCTAACATAGATAAGAATAATGGGCTATATAAGTTAGAAGAATAAATAAGAATCCTGAGCTAATGGGTCAATCAGTTTATAACTTATGGAGACCTTTGTGTGATTTTCTTTGGGGCTAACTGCCTTCAGGAACTGGGCAGGATAGAAACCCCGACAAGCAGGCCCTCATGTTACAGAATGGTGCCCACGTGGACAACTGCATCCACATAAAAGCTGAAAGAGCTCAGGAAGTAATTCTAGACAGAAAAGAATAGAGTAAAGCATGGATTCTTGGTAGCAGCAATTTCTCTGGTCTGCTATGCTCACTAGAGGCAAGCGCACTAATTTAAGAGAGGCTTCCTGACTCAGCTTTAGCTGCAAAGCCCTGCAGCTCTTTAAGGGGTTCTGCCACAAAACACCTAAATGATGTTGATGAAAAGCTGACTACATGCTTTTTGGTTTTCAGCCGTAGCAGGATAAAAGCTTTGCTGTTTTAAAATGCCAGCATTCTGGGCCATCCTGCCAGTGCAAATTCTGACTCTTTGAGGCAGGAGGTCCGACTACAGAGAGAGCATTTGAGTGTTGTTTGTGGGCACACTATTAAAGCTTGCTTGCTGAGAAGGACCTTGAAACGCCATAGAGTTGTGGCAATAAATATGGCTCTGGCTAGTACCTCTGCCATGAGGCTGGAATCTCAAAAAGCTAAGAAAATGGGCTGGATCCAGCCATCAAAGCAACGGCTTTAATCCTACCCATACTGCTTAGTAAATTAAAGATTCACATGGTCAGAAAAGGAGATACACGGTAAAGAGAGATTCAAAGATAAAGAAAACTTCTAAATTATTTACAATGTGTTAAAAAAAACATATGCATGCTTGAAAAAAAAAAAGGTTAAAGTCCTTAAAATAAAAAAGAAAGAAGAGAGTAGTTGGGTGTGGTGGTACGCACCTTTAATCCCAACACTTGGGAAATAGAGGTAGACTGACCTCTGTGACTTCAAGGTGTGGTAGCACATGCCTTTAATCCCAAAGCTTGGGAGGCAGAGGCAGACAGACCTCTGTGAATTCAAGGTGTGGTGGCAGACACCTTTAATCCCTGCACTGGGTAGGCAGAGGCTAGTGGATCTCTGTGAGTTCAAGGATAGCCCAGTCTACAGAGGGAGTTCCAGGACAAAGATACACAGAGAACCTGTCTCAAAAAGCCATAAGTTAAAAGTAAAAATAAAAGAAATAGAGGTTAAGATAAAGTCACGTAAAAATGAAAATACACAAAGAATCTTGATACTGTATGTTATTATGCTCTCTTTGAATTGTTTGAATGCTGAGGAGGAGCAACAGCTGCTAAAAGATATTTGCTTATAAATGCTGCTAAAATTAATCCAAGATAGGTATTTTGAAAATACTTGACTTCAGAATTGAAGTCAAAAGGTATGTTACTTTGGAGAAGAGATTTTGCTTTTGTTTCCACAGGAAATGAGAGGCTGTGGATTCATTCTGAGTTAAGAAAAATCAGGTTTGATCCAGGAAGACCACCTGAGAAATCTCCAGTAGGAACAGATGGCCCAGATATCTGAGTTCTACATCTAGAACAGATTCAAGACTGCTGCTTGAGATGATCGAGTCTCACAGGATACTCCAGTCAGAACTTGATCATAATTCAAAATTTTCTTTAGGTCCCCATAAGATTATCAGTGCCCCCAACCAGCTGGAAGTAGCCTGGAAAACTATGACCACATTCCCAAAAAATGGGCTATGGATGTTCTTGTTTTCTTAAAATAAAAAAGAGGGGGGAAATGGTGCAGGACAGTTCTATATCCTGTCAATTATATTTTAAATAAACACTGATTGGCCCAGTAGCCAGACAGGAAGTAGAGGTGGGGCAATGAGAACAGGAGTATTCTGGGAAGAAGAAAGCTCTTTCCTGAATCCTGCCCAGACCATCGAAGCAGCAGGATGTGATCTGCCCCACTGAATAAGGTCCTGAGCCACATGGCTAACATAGATAAGAATAATGGGCTATATAAGTTAGAAGAGTAAATAAGAATCCTGAGCTAATGGGCCAATCAGTTTATAACTTATAGAGACATCTGTGTGATTTTCTTTGGGGCTAACTGCCTTCAGGAACTGGGCAGGACAGAAACCCTGACAAGCAGGCCCTCATGTTACATGACTGTTTGGTATTTGATAAGCAGTTGGTATGCTCTTCCCTGGAGAAGGCTATTCCTCCTGCTCTCAGCTTTCTCTGTTGCCTGTAGTTCTTTGTGTAGGGTTGAGGCCTTGTGGACTTTTCTCTGTCCAGTTTGGTACATTCATTTCTACCTTATTTTTTGAAGAACTGTTTCTCATTATGCATGGAACTTGCTGGTTGGATAGACTAGCTGACAAGCAAGCCCCAATGATCTTCCTGTCTCCTTCTCCCCAGGCTGGGATTATAGGCATGTGCCATTGCATCTGGGTTTTTTGTTTGTTTGTTTGTTTTGTTTTGTTTTTATTCTGTGTTAGATATTTGAACTAAGGTCTTCATGCTTATACAGCATACACTTTACCAACTGAGCCATCTTTCCAGTGTCCACCTTGTTTTTTGAAAGACTTAGAGTTTCTACTGGGACCCAGAGTCTATATCGATTAGGCCAAACTGGCTGTTGAAGGAGCTTCAGAGATCCACCTGCCTCCACCTCCCCAGCATTAGGATTACAAATACAGCTCAGTATGTTTTACTTTTTATATGGGTGCTGGGAATTAAACCTATGTTCTTGTGGTTGGGCAGTAAGCATTTTACCCCTGGGCTAGATATTCCTTGAGGCTAGTTCAGTAGTGATACTCATGAATGTTGAATGGGCTAATACCCTAAAGAGTATGTTGTAAGATAACACACTGGTGTCACTGTATCTACAGAACAACAACATTGAGTTAAATAATCTCTGAAGGCACATCTATGTCAGACATTCCCAGTGTCAGCAGGTCTGAAAAGCAGTACTCCCCCAAGCAAATTCTCTCTCTAGGACATTGTTCTCGCTTAATAATGACTCTGAAATTTTGAGATGTTGGGATTCTGAATTGATTACATCCAGAAGCTGCACTGGCAACATTACCAGAATTTGAGGCTTATGATACTTGCCTGTCTCCTGCAGACCTGAGGGAGATTAACTGGTGGAAGGAAATGGGCTTATTAAAAACCAGTTTTGAAGAAGACAGAGGACACTCTAGTCTCAAATCTATCTTATGGGTCTTTAGGGTACAGAGAACTTTTATGGGGGAAAAGGCAGGGACTATTGAGAGACAATGGGTAGGAAGTCCATGAACTAGGCAGGGCCTTCCTCATCCAGAGGTGTGCCTTCTTTCCTCTTCTCTGACAGGAACCTCACAATGGAATTTGAATCTAGTTATCCAGAATTTGAGCAAGAGCTTCTATTCAGAATAAAGCACCAGAGAAGAACAGAAGGCAGAAGGAAAGGAGCAATGAAGAGCTTCAAAAGAAACCCCATTACAATTACTCTTTGCTTTTCTATGTGCTTGACTTTTGAGGAATTTGAACTGTGTCTGACTGATTATTTATGCAGCGCTCAACTATTGCTGTGTATATTCCATCAAGGTTTCCTGAAGTGTACAGTGAGAAAAGGAGCCGCATGCCTGAAAGAAAGACCAAGAGCAAAATCTAAGTAGGAGCCAAGGTTAGATGATATCTGATGTCTCCACCTAGTGGAAGGATAGGCACCATTCATATGATCTCTGCAGGTTTCTCCCATCATCCCCATCTTGACAAAAGTTTCTTTTCTCTGGCACCCATCTCAATGAGTCCTTGTCTTGGCCTTTCATGGTGGGGGGTGTGGAAGAGTGCTTGTCAGCCTTTTCCCAAGTAGCAGGACAAAGTAGTATAAGGAAAGGCCATTCTTAGGCCAATATAAGCAACACAGGAGGTTTAGAAAGAGTGTCCTGTATCTTATTACTATGACGAATAACCATGACCAAAGAGCAAGTTGTGGAGGAAAGGGTTTATTAGGCTTACTGAAGTATTTATCTAATTATTTGTTGTCAATAAAAAATTGGGAATCTGACATTGGGGTAAGAACATGAAAGATCAGAGAAGGAGGGGAAGAGACACCAGTGATGTCTTGCCTCTTCTGTTCCTTCCTCCAAAAGAGCTGAGATCCTTTCTCAGACTCCACTTTACTAATTCCTGTTTCCTATCTGTCCACAGTCCTCCAAACCTCTATTGTTAATTTTGGTCAGCTAGTGGCTAGTTCTGTTCTCTGGCTCAGATCAAATTTTATTTTCAGAATGAAATTAAAATATATCACAACAGTTTATGCTTCTGCATTGCTGTTCATCACTGAATAAAATCAGGACAGGAACTCAAACAGGGCAGGATCCTGGAAACAGGAGCTGATGCAGAAGCCATGGAGGGGAACTGCTTACCGACTTTCTTCCCACAGCTTCTACAGCCTGATCTTTTATAGAAACCAGGACCAGCAGGCCAGGGATGGCACCACCCACCATGGGCTGTGTCTTCCTACAGTGATCTCTCAATGAGAAAATGCCTTACAAGTTGATCTCAAAGAGGCATTTCCTCAACTGAGGCTCTTTCCTCTGATGACTCTAGCTTGTGTCAAATTGACACACAAAACCAGCCAATACAGCCTAAGTTTACTTGGAGTTCACAGTAAAAGCAGCAGCTCTGATCCTAGAAGAGAAGAAAAGCTGACTGGCTATTGGACTACAGGTCAATCCTGTCATTGCCTATTTAGACCTGAAATTACAAGCATACGCTATCACGCTACCAGTTTTCAAATGGGTGCTGGAAAGTGAACTCAGGTTCTTGTGCCTGGGTATAGTAGTCTGGGTTGGCCATCCGTGTTCTCTTAATGTCTGCATAATGCTTGACCATGACCTTCTGGCTTTCATTGTCTCCATTGAAAAGTCAGGTGTAATTCTGATAGGTCTGCCTTTATATGTTACTTGGCATTTTTTTGTAGCTCTTAATATTCTTTCTTTATTCTTTATGTTTAGTGTTTTGGTTATTATGTGGCAAAGGGACTTTTTCTTTGATGCAGTCTGTTTGGTGTTCTGTGGGCTTCTTGCATCTTCATAGTCATACCTTTCTTTAGGTTGTGAAAGTTTTCTTCTATGGTTTTGTTAAATATATTCCCTGTGCTTCTCCTTCTTATATACCTATTATTCTTTAGTTTGGCCTTTTCATGGTGTCCTGTATTTTCTGGATATTTTAGGTTAAGCGTTTGTTCAATTTAATATTTTCTTTGACTGATGAGTCTATTTCCTCTATTGTATCTTCAGCACTCGAGATTCTCTCTTCCATCTTTTGTATTCTGCTGTTCATGCTTGCGTTTGTGGTTCCTGATCATTTTCTCATGCTTTCTTTTTCTATAATTCCCTTGGATTGTGTTTTATTTATTGTCTCTATTTCAATTTTCAAGTCTTGATTAGTTTCTTTCTTATGTTTGATTTCTTTTCTTGGTTTTCTTTAAAAGATTTTCTGATGTCTTCCAATATTTTTGTTTGTCTTTTCCTCCATTTCTTTCAGGGAATTTCTCATTTCCTCTTTAAGAGTTTCAAAATTCTCTTGAAGTTATTTTTTTAGGTTATTTTCTTCTGTTTCATCTCTGTTTGGTTGTTCAAGTCTTACTGTTGTAGGGTCTTTAGCTTTTACTGGTGTTGTGTTGCTCTTTGAGGTGGTGTATGTGTTCTTACCTTTTCTTCTCATCTTTTTCTCTAATAGGTGTAGTTGGAGCTGTCTGTGATTCTACTTATTAATCTTCTAGGTGCCAATGAATCGAAGGCTCAGATGGTTATTCCTCGTGGTACAGTTAGTGACAAGGTTCTATTTACCCCATGTGTCACTCCGTGTTCTTGGGGGTCACTCAGAGCTCCTGGGCTTTGCTCCATTCCCTTGGAGTTTTCTGTCTCAGGCCTGTTCTAGCCCAGGTTTTTTGCTCAGACCTGTTTCTATAAATGTCCCCGTGGTCTGGATCTATTCTTGCAGAGGTTCCTGGATTGGGGTTGGTCCTGTAAAGGACTATGATCTATTCCCTCAGAGTTCCCCGGCTTGGGTGTGCCCAGACCTGCAGAGGACCTGGCTCAGGCCTATTCCCTCAGAGGTCCCAGACTCACACTCAAGTCTCACAGAGGTTTCTGGTTCCTGCCTACTCCCTTTGAGATCCCAGGCCAACACCCAGACCCACAGAGATCCTGGCTCAGGATAACTCCCTCAGAAGTCCCAGACTCATGACTGGACCTACAGAGATCTTTGGTTCTTGTCTATTCCCTCAGAGGTCCCAATCTCACTCCCAGACTCACAGAGGTCCTGGCTCAGGCATCGTTCCTCGGGGGTCCTAGACTCATGCCTAGACCCACAGGGATCCTGGCTTAGATCTACTCCATCAAAGGTCCCAGCTTCATGCCTGGACCCTCAGAAGCCTCTGTCTCTGACACACTTGCTCAGTGCTTGCTCCCCTATACCTGCTCCTATGGAGTTGCTGTTTCAGGTATGCTCTGGCCCAGGTTACTGGCTTAGTCCTGCCTCCACTAATGTCCCTCGTCTGGATCCACTACCAGTTCCATGGAACTCACTTTCTTAGGTCCACTTCAGCCTAGGTAGCTGGTTCAGTCTCACTCCCGTGGAGCTCCCCGTCTCAGGCCTTCTCTGGCGTAGGTCACTGGCCAGTTCTGCTTCCACAAATGACCCTGGTCTGGATCTGCCCTTGCTCTTGTGGAGTTCACTGTCAGAGACCTGCTCAGTCCTGCTCTTTTGGAGATCACTGCCTCAGACCTACTCTAACCTTGAATTTTCTTAATGTTAATGAGAAAGAAACAATGGCAGTGAAGAGGCATTGGATAATAGAAAAAAACTTCTGAATTAAATCAAGATGTGTTGACCTCACAGTGGAAACCAGGAGATGTGTTATGTTGGGGAAGGGAATTTGCTCTTGTTTCCACAGGAGAAGAAATACTATGGATATCACTAAATTAATAAAGATTCGGTTTGAAAAAGAGAAACCTCCTGAGAAAGCGAACTGATAGTTTATCCACAAAGGTGACAATTATACAGGTGGTAAGTAAACCACATAAGGGTTGGGGCAAAGTTCTGTTATTGTTTTTGCAGGAAAATACTCATCTTCAAAGAGTCGAGAGACCTTGGACATCTAGATGCCTAAAGATAAAAAGATAACTATCCAGAAAGAATCAACAAGCAAACAGAAATATGACTAATGATTCTGTATTATCTGCACAGTAAAATTTGATTATCTGGACATGTATACATCTCTAAAAATAACAGCTGGCTTTAGAGTTGGACAATGGCTATCTTTCTCTAAATCCAAGCATGTTGTTAAAAGAAAAAAAATCAGAATTTCTGTCTCATGTCAGGAGTCATCTGGTATGGAACAGAAAAAAAGATAGTTTTTAAGGAAGTAGTTTACTTTTTTCCATGCCCATTTTGTCTATAACATATCTTTCATTGAATATATGTCTATATAAAGAATGTTTAATTTTTCAACAATGAACAGCTGATTTTCCTGCAGTAATCTTTAAAGCTTTCAGGAAGAAGATGGGGCCCCCAAACAACTCCACCTGGTTGATATGACATCATAATACTGATAGCACTACTATGAGACTGGTTTTGGGGTACCAGCTGCAGAAATGGTGCACCTTCTTACAAGGTTCTGGCCAGAATTCCAAGTAAGAAGGTAAGAAAAACCCTATCATTTATTCAGAGACCATTAGCAATTATAAAAAACAGCAACCTTGAAACTTAACCATCACTTTACTTTTATAGATTTCCATAGAAAGAACTTTGCCCCCATGACATCGGGAGCAATTCTAGAAGATAACGTTCCCTCTCCCAACAAAGATTGTCCTCACAGTTAGTCAACAACAATGCTACCCCCAGAAAGCCAACAAACTCATGGAAACTGAACAATCAACTACTGAACCACACCTGGGTCAAGGAAGAAATTAAGAAAGAAATTAAAGACTTCCTTGAATTTAATGAAAATAAAGAGACAACATACTCAAACCTATGGGACACGATGAAAGCAGTGCTAAGAGGAAAGTTCATAGCACTAAGTGCACACTTAAAGAAAATGGAGAAAGCATACATTGG
>NW_026068097.1:2231138-2247125 GCF_014885135.2 Alexandromys fortis | reverse complement strand
GAAGAGTCATTGCCAAATTCCTTTTATGAAGCCACAATTACCCTGATACCAAAACCACACAAAGACCCAACCAAGAAAGAGAATTACAGGCCTATCTCACTCATGAATATCGACATAAAAATTCTCAATAAAATACTGGCAAACCGAATCAAAGAACACATTAGAAAAATTATCCATTATGATCAAGTAGGCTTCATCCCAGAGATGCAGGGCTGGTTCAACATACGCAAATCTATCAATGTAATCCACCATATAAATAAACTGAAAGAAAAAAAAAACATATGATCATTTCATTAGATGCTGAAATTCAACACCCCTTTATGATAAAGGTCTTGGAGAGATTAGGGATACAAGGGTCATACCTAAATATAATAAAAGCTATTTACAGCAAGCTGACAGCTAACATTAAATTAAATGGAGAAAAACTCTATGTATTTGGTTATATCTTGCAATGGCCTGCTTTAAAGTTGTCGGAAAACTCAGACTTTTTGTACCAAAGTATGTCTCATATGCTTAATTCATTTGATTGTGTTTTGTATTGAGTTTATTCTCTATCCCTTCCATTTCTAATAATCTCTTAGCTATATGTATTCAAGTTAAATTGGGGGTGGGTGGGTGAAAAAGTCTTCCTGACATCACTTTATAAGTCAATTCTGCTTGCTTCATGATTAGTGATACTAGGATGGCTCAGTGGCTTCAAATGGTGTCATCTGAGGTATTCCATTTTAGAGGGCCCCTTTGTTCCTTTACCTAATGCTTTTAGCAGCCATTGTGATTATGGCTTAGGTCCATTATTTCATTAACGGTTACAAAAGGGCACTCTTTCTAATTCTGGTGTTTCTCCTACATCTATTAGCTCAATTTTTTTCTATAAAGAAATTTACTCATCAACCATTTAGTTACCTTGAATGACAGTGTAAACCAAAAAGGCAAGATAATTATTTGATACCTTCCCTTTAAAATTACCAATTTTCAGAATGAGTTGGTAGCCTAGCAACGTTCACTAATGGCCAATCAAGTAATTTAAGTATTGCTATGAACTCATGGGTTTTTATATATTTCATGTGTTTTGGTCCACTGCAGCCGTTACTTATTTTCCTTCATAAGATTATATCAACATGGGTTAGTGGGAGTCATTCACCATGAGCTCTTACTGCCTTTTGTCTTGAAAGCGCTCTTGCTTTTCGTTTGAGAAGTTTCATGCTCTGCACAGACGTGGGGTCATCTGTTCTCCAAAGAGATCTAGCTCTTCTTGATTGAAATGGGTCAGTGCAACCCCAGGGTTGGGCTTCTTTCTTGGTACTAGGTTATCATGTCTTTTCTTTAAAGGGAATGATTTAGAAAACAGTAATCTCATGCTGATATTTTAAAGTCAAATTTAAGTGTATATATGTAATTTTTATATACGATCACAAGGCATAACCCTGGTTATTTGTCTGGAGATGACTTATTAAAGGTTAGGAGTTCAAAGGACCCCAATCCTAGAAGAGCTCTCCTTTTTCCACCGTTCCCTGACTGAAATGAACAAACATGGTGTTAATGCTGGGGAAGAAAGGGAATCATACAAATCTCATGCTTTCATAGCCAGAAGCTGGGGTATAGTGATTGACCCATCACACATTACAGAACAATGAATGTTATATTGTTCATTACTGTGCTTCTATTGCTAACTTTCATTAACCTTGGTTTCTTAAATTAACATCTGAAACTACATACAACTATTTTTTGGTTTATTTACTTATAATTTTCCTCTTCTCTTCTTTTAAAAATATTTTATTAATTATTTGAGATTTTCTTAAAACATATTTAGAGCATATTCCCCTTCCATTCCACCCTCTAAATTTTCCTCTACAACTTCATATCCCTCTTTTAAAAATACCTCAATTAGCCTAGCTTAAGCGGTCCATATATCCTGGGTGTGGGGCAATCCTCTGGAAAGTGGTTAACCAACCAGGGATTATACCATTTAAGAAAACTGAATTCCCCACTTTCAAAAGACATAAACTATCCATAATTTTTTAGTATAAGGTGGGGACTTCTGAGCTCTTACCTTCTCCATTCTAGAATGTTAACTGGATTGGTCTTATGCTGGCATTCATGACTGCAGCATTCTGGTCATGTCTAGAAGACAATGTTTCACTCAAATCTTCCTTTATCCCCCTTGGATCTCATAGCCCTTCTGTTCCATCTAACAGGATTGTCTCTGAGCCTGGGTTGGGGATCCCCTTTATTTTATATCTTATCCATTTAAACAAAATGTAAACTAAGACAAACACAATTTTATGTCAAAAAGTAGCTGTTATAAGATATGTACATATCAGACTTATGGAACCCGATGACTCTTAAGCATTGGTATTGACTCTGATATTTTTTACTGTCACTTGAAATGAATGCAGTTGTAAACATTACTTGGAAAATGAAATGGGGATATATTCTTCCTTTAAGCTTAACTGAAACTCCAGTAGAAATTTGTCATAGAAAATCTGAATAAGTAGACCCAAAAAGAGGAACATGGGATGTACTCACTTATATTTGGTTTCTAGCCATAAATAAAGGACATTGAGCCTATAATTCGGGTTCTTAGAGAATCTAAATAAGAAGGAGAACCCAAAGAAAATCATATAGGCATCCTCCTGAATATTAATCTTCTTCAGGCGATGAAAGGAGACAGAGACAGAGACCCACATTGGAGCACCGGACTGAAATCTCAAGGTCCAAATCAGGAGCAGAAGGAGAGAGAGCACGAGCAAGGAACTCAGGACCGCGAGAGGTGCACCCACACACTGAGACAGTGGGGATGTTCTATCGGGAACTCACCAAGGCCAGCTGGCCTGGGTCTGAAAAAGCCTGGGTTAAAACCGGTCTCGCTGAACATAGCGGTTAATGAGGACTACTGAGACCCCAAGAACAATGGCAATGGGTTTTTCATCCTACTGCACCTGTTGGTTTTGTGGGAGCCTAGGCAGTTTGGATTGCTCTTTGGGCTGACGAGGGAGGGGGACTTGATTAGGGGAGGGGAAGGGAAAGGGGAGGCTGCGGTGGGGAAGAGACAGAAATCTTTAATTAATAAATAAATAAATAAATTAAAAAAAGAAAATCTGAATAAGCTCATTAGGTACATAGTGGAACATGCCTTTAATTTTAATTGATACAAATGATACAGAATACCAACCAAATCAACACCACTTGTGTGAACTAGAGTTCTGCTTCTATTGTTGTTAATGTAAATTTGAAAAATTAATTCAACTTGTATACTCCGTAAATTCATAACCACTTGAGAAAGTTGGTTGATGGTATCTACCAAAACTAAATAAATATCTTACCTATGGCCCAGAATTCTATTGTTTATGGTCAGCCTAAGGCATGGGGTACAAATTTCTTTCAGAATATTAACTAATTTATGTCATTTAGATAATGGTAATAACTTGGATGTCTATCAACACTGAATAGATTATAATGTATTTATACTATAGATTACTCTACAGTAATGACAATGAACTGTAGCTAATGTACACCCATGGACTGAGACTTACTGATGGAGTACCACAGACACAGCTTCTGCCTTGCCTTCTTCCAATGACACAGCAGAATTACTGACTAGATTAGTGGAAGCAACCTGCTATATAATTTCAGTGCTTGTGCTCTCTTTATGCTCTCCTCTATCTTTTAGCGTATAGCTCTGTTCCTGCCTTTTCTTTATCCCCTCTATGTGGTAAATGAACTCCCATATGCATATGGCATGGCTTAACTGTGTATCCTTGGTATTAATTCTAAGAAGTGAAATTTGGGGCTACATATTCTTTACATGCATCTTGAAATCAAATGTATGTTTATTATATAGATATAACCTTTACTGATGAAAAATTTCAATCAGATAAAATTAGATATAATTTTAGAATGAGCCTTCATACCCACCACTAAGCCTTAACAATAACCATGTGTGGCCATTGTGATTTTATCTATACTTACATCTGCTCTTTTCCTTTCTGTAATATCATGAAACACACTGCAGAGATAACATTTTATCTGTAAATAGTTTGTTATGTATTTCTAAAGTATTATGACTGTTAAAATGTATTCCATGTTCATTATTATATAAAAATGAATAAAGCTTTGTTAAAATATATAGATATTAAGACAAATGCTTAAATTTCCAATTACTTTTACAATTGAAATGAATGAATACTTGTTTGAATGAAGTATGTTTAATACATAGGTTTTTTCCATTTGATTTCTTCTTGCAAATTTTTCTTCTGTAAAAACAGGTTGCTTTTCTTATAGCAAGTCCTAGTCTTGGTTTTGCTTAGTTATGTTTAGTATGATCCACAGTATTTGGAGCTACTTTTAAATTAGTAGTTGATTACAGAGCTTTAATCAGAGTCACCTCATATGGTCTATTTATTTATTTACATTGGGTTTGGTTTTTTATTACACTGTCTCATGTGTGCATTTTTGCTCTCTCTTAGGAAAAAGATATTTGGATGTCTCCTTTTTTGTGACTTTTTAACAATTGATTGATCCTAAATTCACTCATTCACTGAGTATTACAAAATTATGCTTTTATTTTATTTTTCTTTCCTTCTTTGCTAAATGGACTATTTCTACATTCATACTACTTTATTATTCAGGGGAATATTTTTCTATGTAGGCAATGTGATTGCCAAATTCAAAATTATAATCTATTTCACTAGCATCTTCTAGTGTATTCAATCAGTGATTTAAATTTTCAATGATTAACTCACTGATTTAAGCACATTTGATGTTCTAAACTCATCATTTTCTTCATATTGAGGCTAACTTTGGTCCCTCTTTGGCAATTGGGAGCCTGTTTAAATAGTCTTCTG
This sequence comes from Alexandromys fortis, assembly GCF_014885135.2. NCBI lineage: Eukaryota > Metazoa > Chordata > Mammalia > Rodentia > Cricetidae > Alexandromys > Alexandromys fortis. The sequence continues at coordinate 2,242,281 of NW_026068097.1, read as the reverse complement.
AGTCCTTTTCACATAAACTTGGTAGCCTTTGAAAGCTTCCTTGCTAGGCATGATAAGATATTCCAGTATCATCATGTGAATTTCCTGCTCTAGATCCAAAAAAAGCATATTTTTAGATACCAATATGGTACAGAGAAAAGAGCACAGACTTTGAGTCAGAGAAACAGGACTGAACTGTGTGGCCTGCCTCATGCTGTCTGTATAGTCATTAGCAAATTAACTGATAAATACCTACTTCAAGACTCTTTTTGAGAATGAGGCAATAAAATGTAACTCCAATGATTCTTAGGAGAATTAGAATGTAGATATTCTATCAATATAGAAACATCAATAGTACTTAAGAATTAGTAAGAATTAGTAGGTACTCAGGAGTCCAAGTACTTTTTCTATGTCTTGGTCTTACTCTAGTGGTATCATCTCAGCTATACTCACCTATGCTTCTGTGTTTATAGCATAATAGCAAAGAATGAGCCCTATTATGTGTGGTAGACTGTACCAGGAATAATAAAAACCCAGAGACAGAAATTGGGGTTTATCCCCAAAACCAGAAAAGCAAGGCAATCAAGCTACTAGAGAAGTCTTAACTCTGTCAAGGCTGGACGACTGTAAACCAAGCCTCTTTCTCTCTCCTCCCATTTTATACACCCTCTAGGGCTGGGATTAAAGGTAGCCTCCAGGGAAAGGTAAACACTGAAACACAAGGGGACAGTACACTTGGGGCTGCTGGATGAACCATAAACAGACTATATCCATTTCCCATGTTGCTGTAACCAACTGAGCTGTAATAGAGTCGGTGATGGAACAACTATATCTCCATGCAAGACCATGGTTAAACAGGAAAGGAAGCAAATGTGGATACAAAATGTTTAATCTGAGAAGCAAGAAGCTAATCAGAGTCATGGAAACTTTAGGTTAAAGCCAGTTAAAGGAAAAGAAATTATCAGAACATATCCTCAGTATAGTTAGTGTTTTTCCTGCTTGCTTTACTTTGTTAAAGTTTTACAGATAAATGAAAAAAGTACAAGAGGACAATACTGCTGAGATTTTACCTCAACACACAAAAAATATTTTCTCACGGGACACCTTTAAAATAGGTAATAAGAATTATTAAATGGGTTTTTAAGAGACGGATGGTATCCAACCAGGAAATATTAATCCTTTCTTGCTTTCCAGCTGTGCCCTCATGCTTGCTTTCTGCTGATACAAAACAGGGATCTAATGAATCACACACTTTCACCAGAATTATTTCACTCAATCTGTTATTTTTTTCTAACCACATTAGATTATAATACTTTATTTCTCTGTGTGCATATGTATACATTTTGGCATAAAGACCAATTATTTTGAAATCAGATTTATTTCACTGTCTTAGAAAACTGAAATATCAAAAGTTCTAGTAGTTTCTGCAGACCCCTCCTCCATAAGAGGGATGCCTGTTCATCTTTCCATTCACAGGTCTATCCCCTCAGGTGTTCTTTATACTTCATGATTGTCCTTCACTTGAGCCCACATAGGACAATGGGCAGAATACTTATTGCTATTGCTATTCTTTTGTCCTTTTCACAGATTTCACTATCATCATCTCCTTTCTATTGTCCAGCTGAAGAGATGTTTCAAATTTCTACTCCTGTTCTACTCCATGAAATATATCTTAGATGTCAATCCTGAGCTAATGTAAGAAAGATAAACAATCTATGATCCACAGATAGTTTCAACCTCCTGATTTTCTTTCTAAAGTTCTAATGGCATAAAATGATACACACCTGTTTGCATGTCATCTCTGAATAATTTGTTCTTTGGTAGCAGAGTTGAGTAGCTGTCATAAAGACTATCCTACAAAGATTGAAATATTGACTATCTGGTCCTTTGTAGAAAATATTCTCCCATCTCTGCCCTAAAGAATAGATCCTATGCCTAACAGGTACTCAAAATATCTTGGGGCATTTACAAACTGTTTAAAGTGAGAAAAAACATAAGGAAGATGCAGCAGGAGCCCTTAACATGAAGTCATGAAAATGTGTTCAAATTCGTGTTCTGCTAGTGGTTACACTAAGTCACCTCAGGCAGATTCTGTTTCTTTCTTGAACCAAGGTCAAATGAGAGACTTAAATGAAAAAAGAATATATATACACTGTTTGGCCAATAGCTTAAGCGTATTTCTAGCTAACTCATATCTTAAAATTAACCCATCTCCTGTGTATCACCACGAGGCCATGGCTTACTGGGTAAAGTCCCGGCATCTGTCTCTGGCGGGGTTATATGACTTCTTTCTGATTCTCCCTTCTTTCTCCCAGCATTCAGTTTAGTTTTTCCCACCTACCTCTATTCTACCCTATCACAGACCAAGGCAGATTCTTTATTCATTAATCAATGGTATTCACAGCATACAGATGGTAAATCCCAATCACCTCCCCTTTTCTGCCTAAATAAATATTAAGAAAGATGTGAGCTGCCAGCTGGAATCTTGCCAGTAGACCATGAACCTCGTGGTAAAATCTAAAATAATGGAAATGAGTTAATCCAAGGATATAAGAGTTAGCTAGCAATATACTTAAACTACTGGCCAAACAGTGATTTAATTAATACAGTTTCTACATGGTTATTTCAGGGCTGAGCAGCCAGGAACAAACAAACAACCTCCTAACTACACATAAATGTACGTTTGTGTTAAATTTTGCTATTCTAGGAGTCTAACCTTTAGTCTAATACAATTTGTTACGCTATACAAATGTATATCTATAGTGACAACTATTGGATGCTCTAATATATAAAATATTTTCATTTTGAAGCAACTTTATATTTACAGAAACGTTACAAAAACTAACACAGAAAAGTGATACACATTCTTCAAACAGCTTCTCTCAGGTCAATTCTTTATATAATTATGGTACAGTGTGTGTCTTAGTTAGGCTTTCTATTGTTGTGATAAAACACCATGTCTAAAAGCAACTTGGGAAGGAAAGGGCTAATTTCAATTTTTGACTCTCAGATAGCACTCCATTATTGATGGAAGTCAGGGCAGGAACTCAAGGTAGGAAACGGGGACAGGAATTCATGCAGAGGCCATAGAAGTGTTGCTTACTGGTTTGCTCCTCGTGGTTTGCTTAGCCTGCTTTCTCACAGCACTGAAGGCCACCAACCAAGGACTAGCACCATCCCCAGTAAGCTGGACCCTCTTGCATCAATCAGTAATCAAGAAATGACATACAGACTTGCCTACAAACCAATTTTGTTGAGTAATTTTATTAAGATACCCTCTTCCCAGGCAATCTTGTGTGTTTCCACTTTCCAGGTGGATCTATTTATATTGTTCTCAGGGTTCACCTTATTACTTAGCTTCTCTAGGCTCTATATCTTTTGTTTATAGCTAGTATCCACTTATGAGTGAGTACATACCATATTCTTCTTTTTGGGTCTGGGTTACTTCACTCAGGATAGTGTTTTCTAATTCCATTCATTTGCATGCAAAATTCAAGATGTCATTGTTTTTACCACTGAGTAGTATTCTAACGTGTAAATGTGCCACATTTTCTTTATCCATTCTTCAGTTGAGGGGCATCTAGGTTGTTTCCAGGTTTTGGCTATTACAAATGATGCTGCTATGAACATAGTTGAACAAATGCCTTTATGGCATGATTAAGCATCTTTAGGTTATATGCCCAAGAGTGGTATTGCTGAGGTAGTTTGATTCCCAGTTATGGGGGTTGGGGAAGAAGGGAGGGTGGAAGAGTAAGAGGAGGGGAGAGGAGAACTTGAGGGAATGGGACAGTCGAGATGGAATAAGGATAGAGATGAGAGCAAGGAAAGAGACATCTTGATTCAGGGAGCCATTATAGAGTTAGCAAAAACCTAGCTCTAGAGAAATTCCCAGGAATCCACAAGGATGACCCGAGCTAAGACCATAAACAATAGAGGAGAGGGAACCTAGTTTTGACTTGCCCTGTAGTTAGACTGATGAATATCTTAAATATCACCATAGAACCTTCATCCATCAACTGATAGAAACAGAGGCAGAAACCTGCATTGGAGCACTGGACTGAGCCCCCAAAGTCCAGTTGAAGAGTGGGAAGAATGAGAATATGAGCAAAGAGGTCAAGTCCAGGATTGGTACACCCACTGAAACAGTTTACCTGAGCTAATGGGAGCTCACAAACTCCAGCCAGACTGAGAAGAAACAAGCATAGGACCAAACTAGTCCCCCTGAATATGGTTGACAGTTACATGGCTGGGCCAGACAGAGGGGCCACTGGCGGTGGCACCAGGATTCATCCCTACTGCATGTACTGGCTTTTTGGGAACCTATTCTCTTTGGATGGATAACTTGCTCAGCCTAGATATAGTAGGGAGGGCTTTGGACTTTCCCCAAAGCAATGTGACTTACGCTCTCTGAGGATTGGATGGGGGTGGAGTGGGAGAGTATGTGGAGGGAATGGGAGGAGGGCAGGTAGTAGGAACTTGGATTGGTATGTATAATGAAATAAGATAGTTTGTTTTCCTTTTTAAAAAATAAATAAAAAAGATTCCCTCTTCCCAGACATGTGTAAGTTTGTGTTAAGTAGACAAAACTCAGCAAGTACGGTGCTCAAAACTAATACATTAACCTCAGCACAACACAATAGATAATAGACTTTATTTGAATTTTTGATAATTTTTTAACTAACATATTTTTTCTGTTCCCACTCCAACCCTAGGCCCTCCATTCCATTTGTTCATCATATCTTCTTAGTCTCATCAATCAATGGCACTTTATCATACAAGTTTCAACTTGTTGCATGCAAAATGTCCCTCAACATGGTTTTGAATATTTTTTTCATTACTTTATTGAATTTAACTAACTGGGTTTGCTCAGTCCAACATATAGAGATACAGGACATTGGTAATTATTATTGCGGGGGCGTTAAGCTCATTACCCGGATAATATGGTTTCTGTCAGAATTGCTCAATTTTTTTCCTCACTTCTGAAGTAAATGACTATTTTGAGAAAATACTTGAGAGGATGCAGCATTGTATTCTATTTAAACTTTATTGCATCTATTGATGGATTACTCCTGTCATGTATTTCACTATGGCACTGTAATTGTGGTTTTCTAGTCTTTTCATTTCTCCTACATCTATTAATTAGAATGTTTCTATTTAAGACTGCATTAGTTACTTTTCTCATCTCTGTGACAAAATACCTGGCAGAAACAATTTAATGGAACAAGGATTTATTTGCTCTCACAGTTTAAGAGGATACAGTCCATCACAGAGGGGAAAGTGTGGAAATAAGGGTTGCTTGTGGCTGTGGCCACCGGAGTGTGAGATATCTGGTTATGTTACATTGGCAGTCAGAAAGCAAAATGGTTGGGCAAGAACTGGGGCTGGGGTATAACAATACACTAGGTTTTCCTATCAGCTACTAACTTTCTTGAACTAGGCTTCACCTCCTACAAAGGTTCCAGCACCTCCCCAAATAGTACTAAAGATAGACACTCTCAAACACAGGATTCAGGTTGGGCAGGGAACATTCCATATTCAAACCATAACAAAGAATACATTGACTCTTTGATTCTAACAACTCTGATTACAGAAGGAGGAGCTGGAAAAACATTTAGAAAGTAAGACCGGAATTGTTTTTTAGTTTTACGACAGCTAAACATTGACAGATCCAAGAATCCCAAGAATCCCCAACCAAACAAATGTGAAAGCTGGATCTTAATACACTGTAATCAAATTGTTAAAAAACACTGATAAGAATAAATATTGAAAACAATATATTATGTAATGACAAACAAAAAGTGAATCAGATTTCTTGCCAGAAATCATGCAAGCTAGAAGACAATGAATTGTGATCTTAAATGTACTGAACAAAAATAGTCGACCTAGAAATCTAAAGCCCATGAAAATATTTCTTCCATATGAAAGTGAAATAAAGAAAATTATTGATTTAAATGAATAACAGTACATTTTAGTATAATATAGCCCTACATATTTAATATGTAGAAATAACATGTATGACAACAAAAGACAAGAAAGGAAAAAATGGAAGCATAATTTTGCAAATTTTATACTATATGCCTATTGGTATAATATTACACTAAGTTAAAAGTTTTAAAGTGAAGAATAGAAGAAAGAATGCAAACAAAACTGAGCTAGCTGGCAAAGCACATAATGAAGAGAATGAAGAATCATGAAAGTAATTAACCAAAAAGAAAGATGAAGAGAAAGCCTGAAACAAGACCAGATTGGACAAATAGAAATTGAGTAGGAAATTTGCAGACTTAGACTTAAAAAAAATTATAATGTAATTAAATGTAGAAATCTGAATACTGTCGTTAAAACATACTCAGTTTTGATAAAAAAAAATGCAAGACTAAAGCATTTTAGTTGTAAATATGCATATAATTTAAAAGCCAATAGGTAGGAAAAGATCTAGCAAACAAATGCTAATAAATAAAAAGCTGGAATGGCCATCCCCATTGGGTAGACGTCAGTGCAGGGAATGTAGCCAGGGATAAAAAAGGAATTATTTATAATTATAAACAGGTCAATTCATCAAAATGTTTTTATATATGATGGCAAGCTTTAATAAGCAAAAGTTGATGGAACCAGGGGAAGAATAGTCAAACCCACAATTAGAGTTGGTGATTCTAACACCCTCTTTTACTTATCAATGGGCAAATAGGAAGTAAATCAGTAAGATTATAGAATACTTGAATTTCATTGTCAATCAAATTGATCTAATTGACTTTCACATGACACTCTGCTTACACAAGAATAGAATATACACCATTACCAAAGAGCATTCACTGCCTAGACAGTGTGGTTCATGCCTTTAATCCCAGCACTCGGGAGGCAAAGGCAGGTGAATCCCTGTGAGTTCAAGGCCAGCCTGGTCTACAGGAGCTAGTTCCAGGACAGGCTCCAAAGCCACAGAGAAACCCTGTCTCAAAAAAAAAAAAAAAAAAAAAAAAAAAAGAACATTCACTAACAATGACTGTATTCTGGGCTATAAAAAGCTATATACATAGCTTCTGCATGTGTAAGAGAACTGAAATCATAAAATTTATTTTCTAAGATTTATTTTTAATTTTTTAGATTTATTTGATTACTTTTATGTGCGAGAGTGTTTTGCCTACGTGTATATATGTGCACCATATGTGTGCCTGGTTCCTGCAGAGTTCAGAAGAGTGCTTTGTATTCCCTGGGACTGAAGTTACTTGTGGGTGAAGTTACAAGTGCTTTTAAAAGCTAGAGTTACAAGTTGTGATCTGCCTCATCATGGGTGCGAGGAACTGAACTCAGGTTCTTTGGAAGAGCAGCATCTCTCCAACCTCCTCCTTCCATAGCTAATTTTTAAACATTTTCACATGTGTCCTTTGACTATTAACAGCCCCTTATCTCCCACCCTCCCTAGACCTAATCAAGCACAAATCAATTTTCTGTCTCTTTAACTTTCTCTATTTCTAAATTTCTCATTCATGGAGTTACATGGTATATAGTTTTATTTTCCTGGCTTATTTAGTTTTTATTTACATGATTTCTTGGAGTTGACTACTGTTTTATGTAGTAATAGTCTTTTGGATTTTATCCTCTCCATAGTTCCTGCTCATGTTTTTGCCTGTTTCAATTGCCTAGGATAATACTTTATGTGTGTAACACGTTGGCAGTGGAACTCAGAGCCTTATACATAGAAGCACAGTCCCACCTTTGAGGTAAATTTCCAGAACACTTAAGCTGGGCTGTTTGTCTTTCATTTTTCCTTGGAAATTTGTAAAAAGTTGTAGATATGAATCTTTGCCAATTATTTATATTAAAAATATCTTTTGTCAGTCTGTTGTTTTTAATCTTTAAATTTTATATTGCTTTGTTTGTTTGTTTACAGATTTGCTCCTTTGTTACTTTTCTTTTTTCTCTCTTTCATATATTACAACCAGACCACAGTTTCCCCTCCCTTCACTCCTCCCAGTCCCTCACCCCACTCTGCTCTCCCTCAGATCCACTTCTCTGTTTTCCCCTTCAAACACACACACACACACACACACACACACACACACGAACAGACTTCCCAGGAATGTCCACAAAACAGCTGAACATGGAACAAGAAGTTGCCATAAGACAAGGTATAAACCCCCATATATTGTCTTTGTTATAGAAGTGATTTAACTAAACAAAGTCAAATTTATTATCATTTTAAATTTTGTTCTGTGTTTTTTTTTCCTGTTATAGTATCTGGATTAATTATTTTTTTTACATCACTATTACCAAATACCTGATTAAAAGCAACTTAGTGACAGAACAGTTGATGTTGTCCCATAGTTCAGAGAAGTATCATGATGGAAAAGGCACAGCAGCAGCAGAGGCTGCATCCTTGTGAACAGGAGGTAGAGAGATGTGATGCTGGTTTTCAGATGGCTTCACTCCTCTGCCACCTTTATTTAGTCTGGGGCTCCAACCCATGGTATAGTGCTGCTTCCTTTGAGGGGGGTTTCCCTCCTGAGTTAAAACTCTCTAGAATGTGGTTTACAGAGAAGCTTGGAGGTGTTTCTGGTTAATTCCCTAGGTAAGTCTCAACCTAGTCAAATTGACAGTTCAAATCAATAACCAAAATGGCCCAATTAATAAATTCAGCTTTCTGTGTTTTCCTTTGTTTTTAAATTATTGCTTTTATTTTTGAGATTATAATGTAATAAGCTGTTCTTTTAACCATTTTAGCCTTTACATTGTTTATTCTTCTTATCTGTGAAGTTTAACGCTTTAGTACCATTTTTGTGAATATTCTATCCTTTCGTTGCCCCTTTGCTATTCTAACATTGTTGTGCATCAAACTTATCTATACCTGTAAGAAATATACTGATATTTCTGATCTGTTTCACTGATTAGTTTTATTTTTAATTCTTTGAATTAATCCTGTGCTAACATCAAATCGATTAAGTACTATATCTTATAATAAATGTTATCCTACATATCCTTTATTCTTCTTTAAAAGTTGCCAACATAGCCGGGCGGTGGTGGCGCACACCTTTAATCCCAGCACTCGGGAGGCAGAGGCAGGCGGATCTCTGTGAGTTTGAGACCAGCCTGGTCTACAAGAGCTAGTTCCAGGACAGCCTGCAAAACCACAGAGAAACCCTGTCTCGAAAAACCAAAAAAAAAAAAAAAAAGTTGCCAATATATGGTTAATACTAAGTGTCTAGATATATGTATAAGTTATTCTGTGTTCATTCTAATGTCAGTGCAGACTTTTAGATAGGATTTCATGGTCTACTAGTTTGTATTTGTAATTGAATAGACTTCCCTAGCTCTGTGCTTCAGCCTTCCGTAAGTGAATATCTAGGCTGATTGTTTTTTCCTGTTTTAACTAATAGAGTTTATGTTTTACGTTTACAGAAGAATTGAGCAAAGAGTGCAGAGAGTTTCCATATATCCTTTCAATTCCCTCTAATATCAACATCTTTCGTCAGTGTGACATATCCATTAAAATTGGTGAAACAATATTACTATACTATCAATAACTCAAGCAAATAGCTTACACTGACATTTATCCTTTGTTCTACAAAAGATTACACATTTTGGAAAATCTAGCATGTCATATATCCACTATCACAGAATTGTACAGAATAGCTGGACTAATCCCCTGCATTGGACAGCTTCACCATTCTTCTCCCTTCAAAATCCTGGCAACCGTGGATCTTTTTTCTTCTGTGTTTATTACTTGACCTTTCAGAAAACATATAAATTGCAGCAGTGTTTACTGGATGAGTCAACCCCATAGCTGAACTGAACTCTTCAGTTCATTACCTATTGCATTTTCTTCCCCACTATGTTAACTATTTAATTAATTAACTTGCATATTTACTAATCATAATTTTATTTTGTTTTTGCTACAAAGGTTCACTATGTTGTTTAGAATGGCTTTTAACTCTATATACACCTGCCTCAGGTTTTCAAGTGCTAGGATTACAGGCATAATCCACTGTGCCTAACTCAACTATTTGTATGTATATATGTTTTCAAAGTGTTGTCTTCAATTTTAATTTTTATTAGTTTTTAATAACATCTTAAAAGTAGTGATATCACTCACAATATTCTAAAAGAAAAATTAGAAGACCAAAAATCAGTAATAGAAACTTCATTTATTATAACTTGGGCAAAACCCAAGGAGAGGCAAATTAAAACAAAACAACATAGAACAAACAAAAAAAACCTTAATTTTCTCCCTTTTTCCTGTGGTAGTTTTACAACTCACACAAAAACTGAATCAAAGGCCAGAAATTATGTAGGTTTAACTGTGAAACAGACTATTGGTCTTTTCCTGAGAAAAGGTGGCTCTATCAGGCTTAATACTTGGGCTTCATTAATTCTTAGTATTGGCTGGTCATGGCTGGTGCATAGCTTCAATCAAAGGATATAGGAAGCAGCAACAGGCAGGTCTCTGTTAGTTCCTGGCCAGGCTGGTGTACACAGTGAGTTCCAGACCAGTCAAGGCCACACAGTGAGATAATGTCTCAAAACAAATAACAACAACAACAAAACCCTATCATCCACCTAATGTGATCACATTTTTAGGTACTAGAACTCAACATATAAACCATTAGAGGTCTATGTAATTCATCCCATAACAATAAGCAGTGATGGCTTAGGCAATGCACCATCATGAGAAGGTTTACACAGATGACTGTTGGGACAAGTACAGGATAACCAATGAGCTGTTGACCACATCACAAATTAACAGCTAGGACTAAAAATATCAATCTATAATTGAGCTAACTAACTAGAAATAAGCATAGATTCATTTAAGACAGCAGTCCCTATGGTTCTACATGGTACATTGTTGGATCAACTATGAAAGTTTCTAATTCAGAAGCCTATGTCTCTTGCTTCCTCTGATTTGGCTCAGGTCCCACCTGGGAAAAGAACTCTCCATGCTCCTTTTTTCAGTTCCTCTTTTCCCTGTGTAACTGAGGAGTTAAAGAAACACAAAAAGGTCTAAATTCAGCCCAATGAAGCAATTTGTAAACATTTCTATTATAGATGGGAAAGTCGCACTCCCTCAGAATTCTTCTTCTTCTTCTTCTTCTTCTTCTTCTTCTTCTTCTTCTTCTTCTTCTTCTTCTTCTTCTTCTTCTTCTTCTTCTTCTTCTTCTTCTTCTTCTCTCTCTCT
>NW_026068097.1:2222884-2227147 GCF_014885135.2 Alexandromys fortis | reverse complement strand
GAAATCTTTAATAAATAAATAAATAAATAAATAAATAAATAAATAAATAAATAAATAAATAAAGCAGTGGTAGCCCTGCTCTCTCGCTCTCTCTCCCTCTCCCTCCCCCCCTCTCTTTCTCTCTCTCTCGCTCTTTCTTCTGGCTCTGCTTCTGGCTACTAGACTCTGTTCCTGGTCATGCAGAGGGCTGTTGTCTAGGTCAGTATAAGTTTTCCCCTTAAATAAATAACCCTTTTATTAATCATAATTCCAAACTGGTGTGGAATTGTTTTGTGATTTACATCTACAGCTGCTTTTGCAGGCCCATTGTCATTTGTTCCCCCTATTTCCTCCTCCTAACCCCTAAAAACAAACCATAAGTGACAAGGCAAGTATTTACCCCTAGCTCTTCTCTATACCTTCACGTGCTCATCCCTATCTATGTGGCCAAGCACTGGAAAGGAAACTTTCAGAATCCTGGTCCCAGCTTGGTTATGCCTTACTCTTCATTTTGTATAAATTCCCTCCCTTTCTAGGCTATGGCTCCTTTAGCATCACTTTGATAGTTGGCCTATCCCTCCCCTGAGCTCCTTTCCTGATTGAACTCTCCTTGTAGTCAAATTATAATTTACTTGAACTCCCTAATCCAGCAACTGAAAGCCCTTCTGGTCAGGGAGTTTCTTTTCCAGCTTGAATGAGAACTTCTGCTGTTCCTTATCTGTGCCTACACTGTGCTTGTCACTGTTTCCAAGCATCTCCAAAACACAGATCATATATTATTTGTACTTTGAGACATTTGCGATAGGAAAGGGATCATAGTTTTAAGTAGCCACTAGGCACAAATCTACTTCTTTGCAAATATTTCCCACCTCTTGTCCCATATACCATTAAGTAACCTGAAATACACCAAACATGATATGTGTCCCGGCTCCGTATTTTGAACTAACTGTGCCTTAAAAAAATATGTATCACACTGAGATTCCCCCACACATAGCACACAAAAATAGCTTGATCCCAAACAGCCCCAATTCCTTTCCACAGATACTTGGCCCACGGAAAGCAAATATTTCCACAGTTAACTCTTTCTCTCCCATTCTTTTCTATATATGCTAAGTCCTTGCTTAGGAAGGAAAAACTGTTTATCACATTCTTGCATGGCCATTCTACATCAGATTGAGTGGGTGACAGGCCGAGAAGCTGAAAAGGAAATGCCTGCAATATTTAGTTAGTATGGTCATTGTATTTGACTTGGCTACACTTCCTGAAATGCAAATACAAATGTCCCACTTTATATGCAAGTCAGTTCTTTTTTAACAGGGAGTACTGAGTGAGTTTGCCAAAGTCCTAGTGATGCTGGAGCAGCGTAATAGTTTAGTTGAGAGTAATAGTAGTTGTGCTGGGACTAAAGTAGCTATGGTGTGGTATCTAAGAAGCTTCTCAGGAGAAAAGGCCACATGCCCGTATATTAATCTCAACTGAGCACTTGAAAACCCATCACAGTTCAATCTTTCAAAATCCACTTCACTAGTTCCTGTCACAGAAATGAGCATGAACATTGGAAAGAGCAAAAGCACTAAAATAGAATTACTCAAGTCAGAGCTGAGTATTACTGCTTGGCCTGGAATAAATATCTAAGATCCTTGGGCTCTGCCTTTTCTCCTTAATAAAGCAGGACTAAAACCTCTGCTCCATAGACCTCGTGGAGTTATTGTTTCATTTACTAAAGAGCACAAGGCGTTGATTGTCATTATCATTATTAAGTGAGAGGGCTAGAAAATGACCGTGAAGTCAGGCAATAGACTCTAGTAGAGGTGAGTTAAGAAGAAACTTAGAACATGTGGAGTTGTACTTAGTGTCAGGGCTGGTGAGATGGCTCAGTGGGTAAAAGTTCTTGTTGTGCATGTCTAGTGACTTGTATTCATTCCCTGAAGCCCATAGGGGAATGAGAAAATTGACCTCAGAAAGTTAAGCTGTTCTCTGACTTCCACATGTGCACTATGGCATGCATGTACTTACACGCACACACACACACAATAATGACTAATGATAATATAATAATAATAGCAATAACAGTGTAAAATTTTAAAAGAGCTCAGCATATGAACCATAGACCTGAGGCCAGAGAGCAGTTTACCACAGTAGATGATCCTGGAGACTTGCTGCCCTCTCTGACTTCTCCTCTATTTCCCATCTACATTTTGTGGGATTGATCTGAACGCCATCCCCTTCTTCTTTCTCCTTTATGAAGCCTGTTCTATGGTTGACGTCCATCATACTTTCCAGAGGTTGTGCATTCACTAAGCCAGCGGAACTTAGTGGTGATTGGAAGCATCCAGGGAAGAGTCATGGCACACATGCTGATGAGCTACAGGAGGGGTCTGGGAGGACCAGGGTGAGGGGACTGAATAGAATAAAAACCATACAGTAGGGAAGAACTGCATAGAGTTTGCACATAAATCAACTTAGTGTTCTGTCCTCTCCATGTTTGGTGGGCCTGCTTCCAATCTGTTTGCATGAACCCAAGAGAAGTCTGACATAGCTTGGGCTGTGTCCTTAGACGGACAGCCTAGTGGGGAGGAAGAGGCAGATGGGACTTCAGAAGTCATGTCCCTGAAAAGCTGATGCAGAGGCCTGGGAATTGTTTAGAGTGATTAGAACAGTGCTATGAGTTCAATATCAAGCCCAAAGAAATGATTTTCAAGGTGTGATGGTATATGACTATAATCTCAACACTCAGGCTGCTGAGGGAAGAGTTTTATGAGTTCAAGACCAGCCTGAGTTACAAAACAGAACCTTGGAGGTGGGGAGAAGGACGGAGGGAGGGAAAGGTGAAGTGAAAAAATGTAACGGCAGTGTGTTTGTGGCCTGCACAGGCATTGGTGTCTGAAATGTAGGCTTATCTTGTGGGGCAAATGTAATTAGGAACTTGAAGACATTGGGTGTTTAGTATTTGATTGTCAGATGTTGAACTACTAATACCAAAAGCTTATCAGCAGCTGAGTAGAAGAATGACTGTATCTATCACTTCTGATGGAGGATAGGTAGAAGACGAACATGGAGATGGAACCTGATTGAAACACACTGGGGCTGAAGTCCATCAAGGAGTTGGAATACATCAGAGGAAAACCAAAGCAGAGTACACTTTCACAGGCTCAGTCAACATGGCAGGGGCAGGGAAAACCTGGGGATCTGTAGACACAGAGTATGAAGGACTCCCTTGGCTTCAGCAACTGCTGATTCAGAGGAAGTATGACAGAGGCCACAGCTAGCTCTGAGAGGGTGAGACTGCAGAGACCCGGCCCGGACAGTGAGTAGCAGAATAGACAGTGTTATGTTCCTCTTGGAGCCTTGTCTTTCCTCACTTGTATACCATATTAAAGGTCACTTGGCTACTCACTACTCATTTAGACAACCAATGTTTTTTGTTGTTTATTGTTTGTTTTGTCTTGTTTTATTTTGTAACAAGGTTTTGTGTAACCTAAGCTGGCCTCCACCTGGATATGTAGCAAAGAATGACCTTAAACTTCTGATTAGATCTACTACTCTAATATTTAAAGGTGTGAGACACACACACACACACACACACACACACACATGCACACACACATACATACACACACATGCACACACACACAACTGTTTTATGAGACATATTTTCTGGTCCGGACTGCTCTTTTCTGAGCAGAGTAGCAACAGCATTGGCTGTGTTCTTATAGGCCTCCCTTGATCTCTAGAGGTTCCCGCCAAACAGACTGACAACCAGAAGGTGGAATAGACAACATGGTAACAGAGCTCAGCAGATTCCAGTTGGGGGAATCTAGTGAGAAGCTGATTCCTATTTCTGTTACCTCTTTGACAGGCATTATTTTCTTCTTCTTTCTTCTTCATCCTTCTCCCCCTTCTTACTTTCCCCCTCCTCCTCTTCTTTTTCTTCTTCTTCATTCTTCTGCTATTAGTACAGAACATGCTTAGGAGTGGGGTGTAAATCAAGGATGGTTGGATTTCATTCTTACAGCCAGAATTAAACATGAAGTTCAAACCCTTGAGATAGGCAACACATGACTAGACAAATATTTTATTTAAGGTCTAGCTCTGATATGGACGAAAAACTGGCAAAAATGGGACAAGGCATTAAAAAGAAGGGGAAGCAGTCAATTTCATCTGGGATTCTCAAGTTAGCAGCAAAGCTTCATGAGGGAATACACTTAGGATGCTCCAGGCACTTTTTTGCCTTTTTTTTTTTTTTTTTTTTTTTTTTTTTTTTTTTTTTTTTTTTTTTTTTTT
>NW_026068097.1:2204529-2220988 GCF_014885135.2 Alexandromys fortis | reverse complement strand
GAGAGAGAGAGAGAGAGAGAGAGAGAGAGAGAGAGAGAGAGAGAGAGAGTCATAGAACATAGTCTATGCTTGAGCCTCCTGAACCGTCATGGCCCCGCTGACAGCTGTCTGAGGCCTTTGACTTCCACAGTACATTTTTTTAAATAAATAAATTTATTTTTTTAAAAAAATCCCTACTGCAATATGAATTGTAAATAAAATTATTTGGACTTTTTATAATAAAAGGTTAGCTTCCTAATTTTTTTTCACATAACCAAATGGCAGCCAAATTTGTGAAACTAGATAACTGTATTTTAGGTTTTTTTTTTTGTACATTTTAAAACATCCAATTTGTAGCCATTTATATGACAGCCTTGGGAAACTGAGACAGGGGGTGAGCCTTAGAGGGACTCTTTAATTCCTGGAACTTCTCAGAAGGCACTGAGTGTCAATCAATAGGGACTCAATATTAATACACCAATCCTTTGGAAATATTGGGGAGAGAAGTTGGGTATGAGATGGACTCCCTCCTCTTCACACGGAACAGCCATCTCGAGCAGCAGTGACATCTGCTTGCTGAGCTGCTGGAAAGCAGCCTTAGTTCCCTGCAGTATCTAGGAAACCCCAAGAGTGGCCAGTCATAATGGCCCTCATGAGGGCTCCTATATTCCGGTTAATTTACCTCTCAACTCACTTGAGCTATATTTCATCCCTTCTGGCATATTTTGTTTTGCGCCTGATAAAATGGAGAGAAAATGGATGGTGAGGGAGTGAGGGGGCGGGATAAATCTATTTGTTCATTTGCAGAACATTTTCACATCACTGGCACTGACGTTTCTCCTGCCTAGAGTCATATCTGAAATGAGGGTCTTAGATTAATGCTGTCAAGACTTCAGGGCTACAGGAAGATCCTCTACTATGCGTATCCCTTTCCAGAATATCATGGTTCTGACTCAAGGGATTGGTTAGTGGGAGCTGCTGTGTACTTGGGAATGACTAAGGGATGACCAACAGGCCACAGATTTGAAGACCAGACATCTGGGACTTAGCTCAGGCTCCTCACCTTATAAGCATTGTCAAGGCTCATCAGGTTAAAATTTCTTACCTAACTCCTGAAAAATAGACTCAGATTTCTCCCAGGTGGCACATTCTGCTGCCTGCCAATCTGAGATTGAAAAGCAGGTCTTTTTTTTTTTTTNTTTTTTTTTTTTTTTTTTTTTTTTTTTTTTTTTTTTTTTTTTTTTTTTTTTAACTCACAAGGATAGACAAGCTTAGATCCCTTTTCAGGTCACTGTAAGATCTAGGCTAGCCTGCGAAATCTGGTTTTTAGCTCCAGCTCCTTGTCTTTCCTTGGAATCTGTTCCTGGAGCACTGTGACCACATTCTACATGGTTATTGCTAACAGAGCCTTGTCTGCTCTGTTAGCTCTCAAGGGTCAAAGCAGTGACTGAGTTTAATGGACCTCTGTATTCATCCCCCTCCCTCAGGGCTCAGGTAAGTAGTTGGCACAGAGCAGGAGCTCAGCATGTGTTTATGAAATGAATGAGCAAATGAATGAATGAGAACAAATATGGGGACGGTAATGCTTTGTGTTAAAGTACACACTGAGAATGAATTAAAATGTACTCATTTTCTCTTAAATTGCATTAGAAGTACATTAGAATTTCAGATTTTAGCAGAGAAGAAAATTACAGGCAAATTCATATATTCTCATTCCTCAGTGGTGGCTAACCCCCAAAGATTTAAGGGAGAAACAGTAGTTTAATCTTGTCATTCTGCTTGCTTCTTCTTCTCTTCTGCTGCTTGAAGAGCCGTGAAACGGTTCATGCTTTGAAATACACTTTCTATAATATCGAGCCTCTTACATGAATCCTTACAATTAATTCTCAACTGTTTCTTTCTTCCTTAGTCTTTGCCCCTGCACCTTCTTTACTCTATTTGAAAATGGCACCGGGCCACACACACTGGCTCCCTGGCTAGTGCCATGGTTGCAGTGTGTGGCCAGCTCTGTTTAATGCTGCTTGAGGAAGGCCAAGTGCTGAGCTGGGACCCTGACTGTAGAAGGTTAGATGTGGGTAGACTCTCCTTGTGGCACTGTGAGAAGAGGCAAAGAACATACTGCTGGTGGGGCATAACTCATGAAAGGACTTCTTTTAGAGTAACATAGGAGATGTTCCCTGTCCAGAAATCCCTTTGGGATAGAGCCAGTGAGAGCCACATTTTGGAAGTCACCATATCTGGATTCCCTATATATCTGCAGTCTCTGTGAAAGCAGCTTAACAATATAGTCTGTCATTAGAGAATTAGTAGTAGAGAACACACTGGTCAGCTTCCCTTTACTGGATATTTCAGAGCCAAGAGATCATGGGCAAGTTACTCAGTATCCTTAAGTCTAAGGCCTCTCGTGTAAATGGGAGGTAATGGTGTCTTGACAGAAGACTGATCTCTGTGAACACTTGGCACAGGGCATAAATGGCACTTTACACTGTTATTATGAATGGCAAGGGTACTGGTGAATGGCATAGATGACTATCATAGCCTAGCAACAATTTCTTCTTGAGTGCCTTTGCTGAGCAGGCAGTAGTACCATTATCCTTATCTAACTCTCAAGGTGCTGAAAAGTAAAACAGCTTGCTTGGGGGTCACACATTCACATTTCAGTGAATATCAAGAGGATCCAGTGAAGTAGCAATGACCGTAAAGGCCAGGATGCTAGGCCTCCACACTTCTTTACCATCTTTCTCTTACAGATTGGTCAAAAGAGTAGAAGTGATGGACTGGGGAGATGACTCAGTGGATAAAGCATTTACTGCACAGGCATGAGGACCCAAGCAGAATCTTCCAAAACATCTAAGAGTTTGGCACAGTAATCCTAGTGCTCTTATGGCAAGATGGAAACAGGAGAATCTCCAGAAGTGGGGTAAGCTAGGCTTGAATACACAACAATCAGCAATTCTACAGCCTATCTCAAAAAAGATGGAAAGTGAGAAGTAGAAACTAAGGTTGTCTTCTGACCTCCACACACGTCATTACACACACATGCAAACTCTTGTACACACACACACACACACACTATTTAAAAGACTAGAATTGAGACAGGCTGTGTCTCCAGCCTTTTACTTTGCTGATCTGGCATCTCCCCAAGGCTAGTGAAAAGTTTCCTAAGAAGAGCTGCACCACAGGCTGTCAATGAACTATGTGGACCACTGGCCAGGGAGAGGTCGTGTCTGGAACTATAAATTGGGTTTATTTGAAGGGGGAGAAATAATACCATGCAAACCTGTGTCACATTGACTGAAACCAGCCAAGGAGCTGGCTTTCCGCATTCTTCCCCTCATTGGCCCTCCTAGCGAAAGGAACTTGGAAGCATTTTCTAGGTCACAAGAAAGCTGGAGGGGATATAGGAAAACCAGGGAGGCATACAGCCCATGGGTGAGGGGAATGAGGGATTTGTGACTTTCAAGTATCAGTTAGGCTATGAATGCATGTTCCAGAACCAACCTAGGAGTTGTCTGGTATTTAAGGTGGAGTTCTTTTGAGGAGATAAATCAGGGAAGTCTGAAAGGGAGGAAGAAAAGCCTAGCAAGAAGGCCACATTTCACTCCAGTGAGAGACACTTAGCCTCCTCCTGTGTATGCAGAAGGGAAAGTTACTACCAGGCCCAGTTTTTCCTAGTCTGCCATGCGTGCATGAGGGGAGGGAATGCAGGGCACTCTAAGCAAGACGCACTACTCTACTGACCCCCACAATCCCTATCTCCTCTCTGCCGGTATGTTCTTTAATATCCTACCTCAATGTCCTTTTCTTCAGAGTTGAATAAATCAAGTTCCTGGATTTCCTGAGCCTGTTGATGACAACTTCCCAGAAGTTGCCTAGGTGCAGAGGGACACTAAGAGAAGACAAATCATTGCTATAGGATGATTCTACTGAGCTGTGAGGTTAACTTGAAGGAAGGAAGTAATAGTTATTGAAATGAGGAGGTACATGAGACAGTACATTTGGCTTGTCCCACCATCATGCCAGTCTCCAACTTCCCTGTTCTCCTCAAGGTTCCACAGCCTGTTTAGACAAATGTTAACCTTTCCTCACAATTCCCAGGAGAGTTGAGAAGTGTTTATTGGAATATACAATAGACTTCTGGATGAAGGTTTTTTATTTTCTCTGACTTTGCAAGTGCCAGGAAGCTGGGGGCAATGGGTCTTTGAAGTAACGCTACTTTTTGTCTTTACTTGAAATCCAGTAGGGAAGAGCACTGATTAAATATTTGTCTTCATGAGACTGGAAGACTGTATCTGGCATAATATGGGGAGGAGGCAAGGCACCATTTCCAGAAGACTCTGTCTTCTTCAGGAAATTCCATCTTCAGAGTTAGATGTTTACTCGGATACCTATAAAGAAATGCCACCCATTACCTCCCAAGACCACTGTGCTAATAACAGACTATGCTGATAACTTGGAAAGCCTTTCTCTCTCTACCTCCCTCTTTCTCTTCCTTCCCTTCTTTCTTCCATCCTCTCTTTCTTTTAATTGAAATTATATTCTTCTGTCATACAATATATCTCAACCACAATTTCCCCTCCATCCACTCCTCCCATTTCCCCCTAATCCCATCTCCCCAGACACACTCTAACTTCATTTCCTCTTCAGAAAAGAGTAGGCCTCCAAGAGACAAAGTTTGGGTTGAAATGAATCTCCATGAAACATTTGTCTACCAGCCCTGGTTTTATCTTCTCTCCCATGATGGCCACCATGGACCCCTCAGCGTTTGTTCTCCAGAAGCATCATTCATTCTTTCTAGGTATTGATTCTGTTTCTTTCACCATCCTGTACTCCCTTCCAGTTTTTCCCTATAAATGAACTTTATTGTTTTATAGTTCTTTTTATCTCTTCATTCTCTTTCGTCTCTCCTAACCCTCCCATAATAAACCCTTCCTTGCTCTGGCCTCTTTTTATCATTAAATGCTTTTACACCACACACACACACACACACACACACACACACACATCGCATGTTACTTGTATTTTATATGTTTGGGAGGTGACAATTTGGCATTAGATACTCAATTCGTCTGATCTTCTCTAGGGTAACTATTTTTCCCTCTCTCAAAATGCATTATCTGCTTATACTTCTTTGTCTCGTGTTGAGGGCTCATGAACTTCCCCGTTTGTCTTTAGCAAGTCTATTGCTGTCATCCTTGTTTGGATCATATTTACACAGTGATGTTGGTACACTTCAATTGGTCTAGGAGACACAATCTCAAAGTGAACTTTCTGCTACCTCTTCTGCAATGATTCCTGAGCATATATGAAAGTATTTGTAAGCATATCCATCGGGCCCAACAACACTGCATTTTGATTGGTTGTGTTTTTCTGGAATGGTCTCTATGTGTTGCAAAGAGAAGTTTCCTTGATGAGGGGTGAGGACTACACTTATCTTTGGACATAAGGACAAACATTTAGCATGCAGAGAGAAATTATGCTGGTTTAGTTAAATGGTGCCTGCAGGTTCTCCTCCAAGATTCATGACTTCACCAGTCCAGACCGTTCAGTCTAGTGAAGCCCTCTGTGCAGTTTCAGCCCTCTATTCTGGCTTAGTTTTACCTCTTGCCTTTTTTACACACACCCCTGCCCTCTAGCATGTTTGGCCTCAGTAGGGTAATTGTAGCAGACATCAACAGGCAACACAAACTCAGTTTTTTTTCACAACTCCACAGGTGGGTACATAATTATGTCTGGTTTTGGATATAAAGAAGCGACCTTGGCGTAGTGGAGCATTTTACTAGGCATATGGCAGTGAGTAGAGTGTGTATTCTAACTTTGGCATCTTGTTTTCAGACTCCATGGTTTTTACCATTTTAGTAGAGGCCTCCTATCAAAATGTTCTCTGCTACTCTTATATATTCTCTGTGCCTTTATCTTGCAGCACCAACTTTTGGCAAGCTAGTTTCTCCTTCCTTATGCATTACAGTGGGGGACCTCTCCCACGTCTGGCCTCTGAAGACCAGCAAGAAGCCCCATAAATCTTAAGTGTCCTTATATTTCAGAATCTTATGTCTCATTGGGACAGCTCAGTAAAGGTTCTGCAGGAGAGACTGTAGATAGAAAAGGAATTCTTCAGAAGTCCCTAGTCTGCTTGGTCATGGAACCTGCACATATTGTAAATAATGGGACTTTTGCCTATGAGAGAGCTTAGACACATTTTCCTTCTGTGTCTACACAGAAGGACCTTCCCTAGGTCTTTCTGGCACTCTTAAAGCTTACCTCAGGGAAGGAAAGTTATAATTTACAGTGGACACCATGGATCTTGATCTTATTAAATTCTTTCATTTCCATGGGAAGCAGACATCACACCTGATGGTTAACTTTAATTGTAATTGTCAACTTGTTACAACTTGGGAAAAGAGTCTCAGTAAAGGACTGTCTAGATCTTATTGACCCATGGGAATACCTGTGAGGGATTATATGAATTGCATTCATTGAGGTGGGAAGAGCCACCCCACTGTGGGTAACTGACACCATTATGTAGCCAGGGGATCCTGAACTGAATAAGAATGAAGAAAGCTATTTAAACTGAAGAAGTATGCATGAATTCATTCTTTCTCTGCTCTCGACTATGGATATAATATGAATGGCTGCTTCAAGTTCCTGCTTCCCTGACTTCTCGATACAGGACAGTAAACTGGAACTGAACTAAAATAAACCCTTATCCCTTGAGTTGCTTTTGCCAGGGTATTTTGTCACAGTAACATGAAAGGAAACTGAACACTTCCCTAATAACAGAGCTGGTAGAGTGCATGGTAGATATTGCTACTCTGACTTTCAGATCTCTAGCTTCTTGCTTGCCTCAGTCCTTGTTTCTGCAGCTAAAACTGTAGGTCTGAGCTCTGCAGATGAGGGAGTGGCTTACATAGGTAGGAAAGCAGCAACCATTCAGTTGTCTCCAAAGAACCATACAGCAGGATCAGAGAAGTAACTTCACTTACAGGTTACAATGTGGAGAACCCTGAGTATTAACCTAGTACTCCTAGATTAGAGTAGCTTGGAGAGGGGCTGGCAAACCTGTCTGAGCAGAGGGTCCCGGATGCTGTGGTGACATAGACAATGACTAGAACAGGATTTTCTGAGGTGCTTGCAAGGTCAGATGACATCCTGAAGTCAGGGTAGAGAATGAGGCTTCACTGTGCAGTATCTGCGCATGTCCTCCCATATTACTCCCAATAAATAAGCACTAAATCTCTATCATATCCCTCTTTAAATGTAAAAAGACATTTATAAACAATATTTGGGAATATGGGCGCAGTTATTTCTCTCCAAACTGCTTCCTGATGTATGGGGGCGCTGTTATTTAGGTCTTTCACGGTATAACCTGTGTGCTAGGTTCCTCTCAGTTGGCAGTTGAGCCAAGTAATTTTTTGAGGGTGTTCACAGCAACCTTTCAGGAGGGTGTGGTTTATTATACCTTATTGAGGTGGAAGCAATCCACAGGGTCTCATCCTCTGTGAAAACAAAAGAAGAATCACTTTTCCAAAGTATCATATCCTTGGATCCAAATTCTGAAATCAAGATATTTTCAAAATATCTATCTTGGATTAGTTCAGCAGCGTTTATAAACAAATATCTTCTAGCAGCTGTTGCTCCTTCCTCAGCATTCAAACAATTCAAAGAGAGCATAATAGTATACAGTATCAAGATTCTCTGTGTATTTTCCATCTTTGTGCAGCTTTATTTAACATCTATTTCGTTTATTTTTACTTTTATTTTTTTGATACAGGTTGTCTGAATATCTTTGTCCTGGAATAACTCTGTAGACCTGGCTGTCCTTGAACTCTCTGCCTCCCAGGCATTGGGATTAAAGGTGTGTCCTGCCACACCGTGAAGTCACAGAGGTCAATCTACCTCTGCCCCTTGAAGTCTCAGAGGTCAATCTACCTCAGCCTCCCAAGTGTTAGAATTAAAAGTGTGTACCACCACACCCAACTACTCTCTTTCTTTCTTTCTTTCTTTCTTTCTTTCTTTCTTTCTTTTTTTTTTACTTTAAGAACTTTAACTTTTAGCCTGCATATATTTTTAACACACTGTAAATCATTTAGAGGTTTTCTTTGTTTTTGAATCTCTCTTTACTGTATCTCTCTTTTTCTGACTACATGAGCCTTTAAATTACTGAGCAATATGGGTAGGATTAAAGCCGTGGCTTTGCTGGCTAAATCCAGCCCATTCCTTAGCTTTTCAGCCCCATGGTGGAGGTACCGGCTGTAGCCATTTTTATTGCCACAACCCTATGACATTTCAAGGTTCTTGCCAGCAAGCAAGCTGCAGCATTCTGCTCACAGACCATACTTAGTCAGACTGCCTGCCTGAAAGAGTCAGAGTTTGCCCTGGCAGGAGGGCCCAGAAAGCTAGCATTTTAAAATGACACAGCTTTTATCCTGCTATGGCTGAAAACTGAAAAGCATATGGTCAACATTTTATCAACACTATTTGAGTGTTTCTTGGCAGGGCCTTTTAAAAGAACTGCAAGGTTTTGCAGCTAAAGCTGAGTCAGGAAGCCTCTCTTAAATGAGAGCACTTGCTTGCCTCTAGCAAGCAGAGCAGACCCGAGAAATTGCTACTACCAAGAAAACATGCTTTACTCTATTCTTTCCCAAGCTTTCTCAGGCTTTCAGTGGATTCAGTTACCCACGTTGGGCACCATTTGTAGAAGGAGCTGTGGGCTGTGTTCCCATCGCCTGGCTCCCAGCTGCCTGGCTAGCTTATACCCCAAAATAACAACACACAAACTATATTCATTTAAACACTGCCTGGGCCATTAGTTTCAGCCTCTTATTGGCTAATTCTCACATCTTGCTTAAGCCATTTCTAATAATCTGTGTAGCACCACAAAGTGGTGGCTTACCAGGAAAGATTCAGCATATCTGACCTGCATCCATCTTGGGCAGGAGCTTCATTACATCTGGCTCAGAGAGGAGAGGCATGGTGTCTGCCTAACTTCCCTTCTTCCCAGCATTCTGTTCTGTTTACTCTGCCTACCTAATTTTCTGTCCTATCAAAGGCCAAGGCAGTTTCTTTATTAACCAATGAAATCAACTCAAAACAGAAGTCCCTCCCACATCACCTTCCTCTATCCTGGACCTCAGACTTAACTGGGAATGGATTGGTGCAGTGCCATCATAACCATATTCTTGTACATTCTGGGCTGATACATTTGGGAATGAAGGTAAGACAAAGAATTTGCTTTATCTAAAAAATAATGTCCATTAGAAAGTTGAAAGCACTAGGTTCAATGACATCTGTTAGTGTCAATTGTTAAATTTCCACACATGGGAAAATAGCCTCAATTGGGAAATTGCCTCCAACAGAATGACCTGCGTGGATGGCTGCAGGGCATTTTCTTGTTTTCTAATAAATATAGAAGTGTCTGGCTCACTGTAGGTGGTGCCATCCTGGGTATGTGAGCCTCAGATGTATAAGAGAAGTAGAAAAGCAAGTCAGGGAAAGTAGGTATGTAAACAGGGTTCCTTTCTGAACTCTGCTTTGGGGTTTCTGCCTTGAGTTCCGGTCCTGAATTCCCTTGATGATAGAATGTAAGCTGAAACAAACTCTTTCCTCTCCAAGTTGTTTTCAGTTACTGTGTTTATCTCAACAACAGAAAGCAGATTAGAACAATTTTGAAAGGCTTTTCCATGCCTGGTACTTCATGATTGTACACTATACATTTGTACTTCTGAGTGTTTAAAAAAATACACTGATTATTTTGGTGTGTTTGCATATTACATGTTTGCTAGTATAAGCGATATCAACTTCTTTGAACTTCTGGACCAGCAGTGTCAACTCTATGCTCCCATAGTTGTTATCACATTATCTTGTATTATATCTTTATACAGAATACTTGTTATAATATTTATAATGTTTATTATAATATTTATTATGACATAATAATGTACTTGACTACTCCCTATTCTGTCTTCTCTACCTAGAATTCCTCTTCCCAGAGGACAGGCACTCTGCTGGTCTTACCCATCAATTTATCCCTAACGTGACTGGTTAACAGTGGAGGTAGGAAAAAGATTTGTTGATTCAGTGGCTGTATGGGTCGTATTTGCCTCTCTGTGTTTGAGGGCTGTGGGAATACTGTGGGTATACTCAACCTTCCTAATGTTGTGACCCTTTAATACAGTTCCTCATATTGTGGCGACCCCAGCCATAGAATTATTTCACTGCTGCTTCATAATTTTTTTTTGATGGGGTTTCTCTGTATAACAGCCCTAGCTGCCCTGGAACTTTCTCTTGTAGACCAAGCTGGTCTCAAACTCACAGAGATCCACCTGTCTCTGCCTCCTGAGTGATGGGATTAAAGGTGTGCACCACCATTGCCTGTCATAAATGGGTTCTTAATGAAAATAAGAGCCTCCTGGCATGCCCCTATGCTGTTTTCTTGATCTCAGTATGTTTTGTAACCAGTTTCCGAGGCCATTGTTCCAGACAGGTGTGGCCTTCCTGGCCTCAAAATGGTTTTCACTGGACTGGCAGACTGCTCTGCATAGGTCCTGCAGGAAAAAGATGATTCTACTCTGCATTCCTTTCCAGAAGAGGAGCTGCATAAAGAAGTTTGAGTGACTTCTTCTGCTTCCTTCAGGTTCCATTAACCGGTGATGAGGTGAGGGGGTGGTGTTTGAAGCACTGCTCTGAAACCCTCGGAAGCATTTTAATTTTGCTGAGTGTCTAGTTCTGGATTTAAACATGAGGACTGTCTGCTGGCAGCCAGGCAGCCACGGGAATAACTCCTAAGAAGTCTGAACAGCAGCATCCTCCACAGCAGTCCTCTCTGCAGTCAAGGTCCATTTGTGTGTCCTGTTTTCTAAAGGCTTCTTAAGCTATTTTGTTACTTTTTGCGTTAGGCTGTTTACCTTTTTCTTATTGACCTATAGGAATCCTAACATTATGCTTTGTTCTCTCTCTCTCTCTCTCTCTCTCTCTCTCTCTCTCTTCTCTCTTTCTCTCTCTCTGTAAGAGAGAGAGAGACAGAGACAGAGAGTTTCAAATCCTGAGCTTTTTGTACATTAAGCAAGTGCTCTACCACTAATCTATAGTACTACTCCTCTTTGAAAAATTTGAGACAGTCACTAAGTGCCCTACTCACTTTATCCTGGGCAGTCTTTGAACTTATGATACTCCTTCCATAGCCTCCTAAACAGCAGGGATCACGAATCTGTGCTACCAGGTACAACACTTTTTTCCTTTTCGTGTGTTGCAAATGTCTTCTCCAAAACTGTGAATTCAATATGTCTATCACTAATATTTGTTTATACTTATGCTTTTATTATGTGATTAAATTCGCACAACTTGAAATGCATAAATCACAAGGACTCAGTTTGACAAGTTTGGAATAACCCATGTATCCACATATCCAAGCTTCTATCAAGAATTAGAACATGATGCCGGGCGATGGTGGTGCACGCCTTTAATCCCAGCACTCGGGAGGCAGAGGCAGGTGGATCTCTGTGAGTTCGAGACCAGCCTGGTCTACAGAGCTAGTGCCAGGACAGGCTCCAAAGCCACAGAGAAACCCTGTTTCGAAAAAAAAAAGAATTAGAACATGGAAAAATCCCAACTTGATACTACAGGATATTAAACAAAACCCTAGTGTCATGTATTGGATAACTCTCTGAGTTGTTGGTCAAGGAGGCCTGAGTGGTCCACAAAACAAGACAGATTTTTGACATTCTTCTTTTGGTCATCAGAACTTGATGGTGGATGATACCCTACTGTAGAAAATACCACACACCTTGATTTCATGATTTGGAGAAACCAAGCTGAAACTGAGCTGCAAGCCTCCCCTTACTAGCTAGCTTCCACAGTGTCAGAAGGTTCTATGAAGGCTGCAGGGGAAGATAAGACATCAAGAGTCTAACCCATCTATAAACACTACAAACTAGATGACCAGCCTTTGAGGCAAGGTATGCCCACTTCTACAGCAGTGACACAAATATTATGAATCTACCAAAAAATTTTTTGATTAGATTTGAGCCTCACTCTACAGGAGTGGGATAGGATTCCATACCTGATACTATAAATACTCTCAAAAGCCCATAGCAAGAGAAGACATAGGATCAAGGGCAGGAGGACTTAATTTTGCTTTGTTTCTATTTTATTGATTTCAGCTCTCATTTTGATTATTTCCTGGAGTCTACTTATCCTGGGTAAATCTTCTTTTTGTTGTAGGGTTTTCAGGTGTGCTGTTAAGTCACTAGTGTGAGATTTCTCCACTTTCTTTATGTAGGCCCTTAGTTCTATGAATGTTCACCATATCTCATAGGTTTAGATATTTTGTACACTCATTTTTGTTGAATTCTAGGAAGTTTTTAATTTCTTTCTTTATTCCTTCCTTGACCCATGAATGATTCAATAGAGCGCTGTTCACTTTCTATAAGTTTGTAGGCTTTCTGCAATTAGTATAGTTGTTGAATTCCAACTTTAAGCCATAGCTATCCAATAAGATACAGTTGATTATATCTGTTGAGGTTTGCTTTGTTACTGAGTATGTAGTCAGTTTTAGAGAAGGTTCCATAAGGTGTTGAGAAGAAGGTATATTCTTTTGTGTTTGGGTAAAATGTTCTATAGATGTCTGTTAAGTCCATTTGAGTCATGACATATGTTAGTTCTCTTATTTTTCTGTTAAGTTTCTGTCTTGCTGATCTGTCCATTCAGAGAGTGGGGTGCTGTAGTCTCCTACTATTAGTGTGTGGGGCTCAATGTGCGATTTAAGCTATAGTAATGATTCTTTTACATATGTGTGTGATCTTGTATCTGGGGCATAGATGTTCAGGATTGAGGCTTTATCTTGATGGATTTTTTTCTGTGATGAGTAATGAAGTGTCCTTCTCCATCTCTTGTGTGGTTTTAGTTTGAAGTCTATTTTGTTAGATATTAGGATAACTAACTTCTGCTTGTTTCTTAGGTCCATTTGACTGGAAAATTTTTTCCCGAACTTTGACTATGAGATAATGTTTGTCTTTGAGTCTGAGGTGTGTTTCTTGTATGCAACAGAAGGAAGAATCCTGTTTTCAGATCCATTCTTTTAGCTTTTGACTTTTTATAGGTGAATTGAGTTCATTGCTAATTAATAGATATCAATGACAAGTGATTGTCAATTCCTGTTATTTTTCAGTGTTAGTGTTTTTGTGCCTCCCTTCGTTTGGATTTGCTGGTGTCTGGTTATCTGTTGCCTGTGTTTTTGTGGGTAAGGGTAACATCCTTGGGTTGGACTCTTCCTTCTAAGACTTTCTGTAAGGCTAGGTTTACGGATAGGTATTGTTTTAATCTACTTTTGTCATGGAATATCTTGTTTTCCCCATCTATGGTGATTGAAAGCTCTTCTGGGTATAGTAATGTGGGCTTGCATTCATGGTCTCTTAGTGTCTGCAGCACATCTTCCCAGAACCTTCTTGCTTTCATGGTTCCACTGAAAAGTCGGTTGTAATTCTGATAGATCTGCCTTTATATGTTACTTGACCTTTTTCTTTTGCAGCTCTTAATAATCTTTATTCTGTATGCTTAGTGTTTTGATTATTATATGGTATTATATGACGAGGGAACTTTTTTTGGGTCCAGTTTATTGGGTGTTCTGTAAGCTTCTTGTACCTTCATAGGCATATCCTTTTTTAGTTTGGGAAAGTTTTCTTTTATTATTTTGCTGAATACATTTTCTGTGCCTTTGAGCAGGAGTTCTCCTTCTATTATTATTCCTAGGTTTGGTCTTTTCATGGTATCCCAGATTTCTTGGGTGTTTTGTATTGAGTTTTTTTGATGTAACATTTTCTTTAACCAATGAATCTGTTTCCTCTATCATATTTTCAACACCTGAGATTCTCTCGTTCTTCTATTCTATTCTATTGGTTATGTTTGTATCTGTAGTTCCTGTTCATTTACCCTGATTTTCCATTTCCAGAATTTGCTCGGTTTGTGTTTTCTTTATTGCCTCTATTTCAGTTTTCAAGTATTGAACTGTTTGAACTGTTTGCTTCACCCATTTGATTGTTTTCTTTTCTTGGTTTTCTTGGCTTTCTTTAAGAGATTTATTGATTTCTTCCAAGTTTTTATCTTTTCCTCTATTTCGTTAAGGGAATTTTTCATTTCCTTTTTAAAGGTCTCTATCATCTTCATAAAGTTATATTTAAAGTCATTTTCTTCTGCTTCTTCTGGGTTAGGATCCTTTTCATGTCTCAGGGAACATTAAGAAAAGGGGGCAGAGAGAATGGAAGACCTAGAAGACAGGGAGAAGGGCTATGGAATGCTGAATTCTGGGAATGACACAGCTATTGCAACCATGAATTCTCAACAACTGTAGATGATTACAATATTAAGCCTATAGAAGAATGGTCACATCAACAGTCAGATAAGGGTAGATAAGAGATTCAGGAATCCCTAGTCCTCACTGCTGAGCTATTTCCTATGGATAGATTCAGAAAAAAAGAAAATTATTGCCTTCAGTTATATATTCACTGATGACCCAAACCAGGATTCAGTGGACAGTCCCAATCCAAAGTTCAAGCAGATGGCCCTGGTTATATTTAAATGAATTACACAGTATAACCAAAAGATATGAACCTGGGAATGGGACAGATAGGAAGTGGGGGAGGGCCTGACAGGAGAGAGGGAGAGATAGATAAAAATAGGAAGAAGAGGGTGTGAAGAATGCATTATAAGCATGCATAAAACTGTCAAAGAACTAATTTAACTTTAAAAGGAGAATTAGAGACTCCCATTATCTCAGAAATCCAGTTCCCTCATCTTCCTTCCCAGTCCATTTCTGCTGCTGTATCCTCAGAGGCAACAACTGTCTGAATCCCCACTGGACTTCTCAAAACTAGGACAGGGTTTCACTGAGTTGCCTATGCTGGCCTTGAACTCATTCTGTAGCCAAAATATGCCATAGTCTTGCTATCCAACTGCCTTGGTATGATGGCTATTCTTGGTTGTCAACTTGACTACATCTGGAATTAACTAAAATCCAAAAATGAAGGCCAGACCTGTGAGGGAAATTTGCTTAATTTGAAGTAGGAAGAGCCACTTCTAATTCATATCTTTGAGATACACCTTTAATCCAGATTTTTTGATCTGGACTTTTACTCTGGATCTTAAGAAGAGAAGACACACCTTTTAATCTGGGTCTCACCTTCTGCTGAAAGTCTATATAAGGACAGGAAAGAAGGAAGCTCTTGCTGTTTGCCTGATTTCCCCATCTTGCTAGCAAATGCATTCCTTCTCTGGCATTAGAGCCTACTTCTTTGGGATTCCATCATATCTTGAAGACGAGTTGAGACATCCAGCCTTGTGAACCAAACTACTAACTACTGGATTCTTAGACTTTCTCTTCATACCCAGCCATTGTTGGATTAGCTGTACTGCAACTTATGAGTCGTTCTAATAAAGCCCCGTTCTATAAATAGAGATTCATTCTGTAGGTTCTGTTATTCTAGAGAAGCCTAAATAATATACTTGACCTCCTGAGTAGCTATGAGCCGCCACCTGGCCCAGCTTCCCCTTTGTTCTTGGTCATTTATGGGTATAGAATACTTGGTTGCTTTCTTTTAGCACTTTAATGACAAACTTCATTGTTTTGGGACTTCCACTATATACCAGGTGTATTAATATTAAGTGTGGTTCCTTTGGACATCATTTTTTCTACCTGAGTGTCTTAGTTAGGGTTATTTATTGCTGTGAATAGACACCATGACCACAGGGACTTTTACAAAAAAAAAAAAAAAAAACACATTTAATTGGAGTGATGGCTTACAGTCTCAGGGGTTCATGATGGAGAGGATGGCAGTGTGTAGGTAGGTGTGGCACTGGCAACATCTTGACCAGAAGGCAGCAGGAAGTCGACTGACACACTGGGCAGTTCTGAGCATAGGAAACCTCAAAGCCTGCCCCATGGCAACACACTTTCTCCAACCAGGTCTTAGCCATTCCAACAAAGCCACACCTCCTAATAGTGGTGTTTCTTATGAGCTTATGGGATTATGGGGGCCAATTATATTAAAAATACTGCACTGATTTAAGATCCCTTCTTAGATTTTTTTTGAGGCTACCAATGATGTGCCTAGTTGGAATTTTCTATGAATTTGCCATTTTTGGTATTCGCTGAACTTCAACCTATGTATTTTATATCTATGTCAATTTGAATGAGTTTACTTCCATTAATTTTCTTATTTTTTTCCTGAATTATTTTCTTTCACTAATGGCACTATGTGTATTTGAGATATGTCTACACTATACCATTGACTTCTGGGTTCCTGGACTTTTATTTCCTATGCAATCAATCATTTGTATTGAATTGTATCAATATCTTTTGACACTCCTATCACTTTGCCATTAAGTCTGTCCAGTGAATTGTTTAGCTATTGAATGCTATGACTCTAGAATTTCCATGTGGTTCTTTATTATAATATTTATTTATTTATTTATTTATTTATTTATTTAT
>NW_026068097.1:2183235-2204287 GCF_014885135.2 Alexandromys fortis | reverse complement strand
TCATATATAATTTATGGTCAGCAAAGTGTAGAGTAGAGTTTATATAGAAGGTTTGGTCACTTTTTTTTCTGACTCTAAATTTCAGGGATTTCCTCTTTTCATTAGTTGTGTTTGCAATGAACGTGGTGTTCCAGTTCTTAAACACAAGAATATTCCCGGTTTCCCACTGGACGTTTAGTTGTCCTCTATGAAGCAAATTGGGTCTTGTCTTCAGGATAAACATTATAGAAATTGAGCCCATGTTATTTTTTTTTCCACTAAGTGTTGACTTCTTTCTGATATCTGTGTGTTTTTGCTCTCTCTCTCTCCTGTCTTGTTATGTTTTCGTTGGGTTTTTTCCAAAGTTTATAGTTGTAATCTGAAGTTGGATTGGCTCAGTAGAAGTTTACTCTTCCACTGTGGGAAGTAAAATATGTGGTTTTGGCTTTTTTTCCGTGATTAGTATGAATTTGAATATATTCAAAATGTATAGTCAAAATATCTTTTTATTTGTGGCTAATTATATTATCTCATGGGATAAACTTCTGCTCACCCACTTATTAGTAATATATTTTTCTATGTGATTTTCATAATTTGTCTTATATATTTAGGTATTTAATCTTCCTGAAGTCGAATGTTTTACTTTTTATTGAAATTATGCATCTCTCTCTCTCTCTCTCTCTCTCTCTCTCTCTCTCTCTCTCTCTCTCTCTCTCTGTGTGTGTGTATTTGTATATTTGTGTGCATGACAGAAACACGTGTGGAGACAGAAGACAAGTTATGGGGCTCCATTCTTCTACCATGCAGGTTCTCCAGGTCAAATCAGGTCTTCAGGCCTGACAGTAAGCATCTTTACCCACTGAGCCATCTCATTGTCACTATTCCCTTTTATTATTTATTTGAAAATAAACAAACTTTCTATGAGTTTTAGACTAGGTTTAGACTTACAGAAAAAGTATAAAGATAATACAGAGTTTGCATAGTGCCTAGAACCCAGGTTTAGTGATACAAAAGTATGGGAATATTTGTAAGAATAATCAATACTGATATAATGTTATTACTAATAACTGAAATCCATTATTTACTTATATTTCTTTATATTTTGGACTTGATTTTTTTGTGTCTCAGAATCTCTACCTAGATAGCACATTGCATTTACTTACTGTGTCTTCTTATGTTCCCTTTGGCTGTTATAGTTTTCCAGACTTTACTTTGTTTTGAATTTTTATTTTATTAACTATTATTAATGTGTTATACATTAATATTATGTATTATGTAATGTGTTATGTATGTGCATAGCACAATGAGCATGTGGAAGTAAGAGGATAAATTTTAGAAGTTGGTTATCTCCTTGCACCTTATTGAAGTATGGATACCTCTTCCTTGTGGCATTGCATACTCTAGGCTAACTGACCCATGAGTTTTCAGGTCATTCTCCTGTCTCTGCTTACTAACTTGCCACAGGAGTGCTGAAGTTACAGACAAGTGACACTGTATCTTGTTTGTATATGGATACTGAGAACTGAATTCAGATTATCAGGCTTGAGCAGTAAGAGGTTTTACCCACTCATCTATCTCCTCAGTACCCTGACCCCCTTTTAAGATAGGGTCCCATCATGTATCCCAGGCTGTCCTGGAACTTGCTATGCAGACCAGACTGGCCTCAAACTCACAGAGATGACCCTGCTTCAGCCTCCTGAGTGCTGGGATTAAAGGTGTGCATTACCACAGTGTGCTTGGTTTGTTCATGATGTTCTTTCAAGATGTAAAAAATCTTACTTTTCATGTACTTTATAGAAGGCACATCAATTTTATGTGTATAAAATTTTTCTCATGGAATTAATTTTTATTTTATGTTTGCTGTAAAGTAGGTAACTTTTGTTTTTCCATTATTTTAATTAATTTTTCATTTTGTTAGTTTCACTTCTAGTTCTTATCTACAGTTCTGTATCAAATGTCTGTGCATGTGTGCATATGTTTCTGGACTTCAAATTTTGTTTTCTTGACTTGTTTTTCTATTCTTACACTTCCCTAGTTACTATAACTTTATAATAAATCATATCTGAGCATGGTGGCTCACATCTGTCATCCAAGTACTCAAAGGCAGAAACAGGTGGATCATTGTGAGTTTTAGGACACTCCAATCTACTTAGCAAGCCTATCAAGGATAGCTTGTAAAACATTGCCTCAAAAATATTTTTGATAACTAATATAACTATATAACTATATATATATAATTATCTCATCTTTAATGTTTTTTCTATGGACATCATAGCTATTCTTGTCAATTTGTATAGACCTCTGTTGCTAGCTATATTCTTAAATATTTTGCTCAAATTTCTGTGTCAATATACATAACTTTTTGCAGTGATATGTTAATTAATGACTGGCTTGGTCAATCAATGAAAACACTTGGCCAGGTCCTATGAGAAATATTCAGATCAAATGACAAGAAGAAATAGTTATTGAGCACCAGAACTCTGCTATATTCTACTATGGATAGTCCATAATTTTCTTCTTCTTTAATGGTTTCTACAAACATATGATCTTTCTATGATGGACCTCCTATACTATCTCATACTACCAGGAGCAAATGAAAATGAAGAAACTCGGTTTCTAGGATGTGAAGAAACTTTCCACAGCTTATGAAGCTAAGAATTGATAAAGCTAGTAGTGATATCCAGGTCTGCCTAACTCTAGTGAGCATGATCTTACATCTCATCTCTTTATGATTTAACCATGGGTCCTATTTTGTTGTTCAACAGGGGCAAAATATAAAGTGTATATCCAGACAAAAAAAATTGAGCACTACAGATATTCTGAAGAAATATTAATTTTGAGATGAGGACCTCTGTAATACAGGCTTTCTGCAAGAGGGAACATTGCCAATAAGTCTTGAAGGCTAAAGATGTGGGTGGATACAAGTAAATGCAATTTCAAAGGCAATGATGGCCCCAGTGTTCAGGATCCACAAAGAAGATCGCATTATATAGGCCAATGAGTCTGGACTATGTATTCTCTTCTTGTATACCTTCCTGAAAGCCTATGGTACTTCAGACCTATCTCTTTCTCTAGGATATATTAACAGAGAAATGGAAGGAGTGGGTTGTTTTCTGTAAATCACAGTCATTTTCCTTGTGGTGACTTTGTTGGGTACTGCACTCAAGCCAAAATTGCTACACATTTTATAAAAATACACCACCAATAAAACTTCCCACAGCTATTAAGGACATCAGAGAGAAAAGTAGGGACCAGTGGGAAGGCTGAGTAGCTAAAAGCGCTTGCCACTCAAGCCTGATGACCTAAGTTCAACCCCTCAAACCATGTAAAGGCTGGCAAAGCTTTTGTCACTGCTTTTGCCACAAAGGATCGGAAGCAGAGTTTCTTTAACCCACTCTGGTTATAGTACCCACTCAAATGTCTGAGACTCTTCAAGGTGGTCAGTTTCTTCCATTTGTCACCAAGGCCAAAACACCTGGCCCTAGTATAGTTCACCAGTGTCTGACAGTTCTCTTTCCCATACATTATACCCAGAAAGATTAAGGCCTGCTGAACAAAGCATGCTAACCACAGACGTGATGGATACTTATGTGGTGCATGTACTACAGTAGAACATGCCAGCTCAAGAACATTCTCAATTGTAGCAATAAGAGCGGCAGGGCTACAATGGGGATGTTCTATCAGGAACTCACCAAGGCCAGCTGGCCTGGGTCTGAAAAAGCATGGAATAAAACTGGACTCTCTGAACATAGCAGACAATGGGGACTACTGAGAACTCAAGAACAATGGCACTGGGTTTTGACCCTACTGCACGTACTGGCTTTGTGGGAGCCTAGGCAGTTTGGATGCTCACCTTACTAGACCTGGATGGAGGTGGGTAGTCCTTGGACTTCCCACCAGGCAGGGAACCCTGATTGCTCTTTGGGCTGACGAGGGAGGGGGACTTGATTGGGGGGGGGGGTAGGGGAGGCGGTGGCGGGGAGGAGGCAGAAATCTTAAATAAATAAATAATCTGTGTTAAACTCTCTCTCCATTATTTTTAAGCCTTCTCAGGTTTTTAAGTGGATTTAGTTATCACGTTGGGTGCCACTCTGTAGAAGGAGCGGCAGGGCTGCGGGCTGCGTTTCCAGCGCCCAGCCGCCTGCATGGTTAGCTTTACCTGAAATAATTACACAGAAACTGTATTCTTTTAAACATTGCCTGGCCCATTAATTCCAGCCTCTTATTGGCTAGCTCTTACATACTGATCTAACCCATTTCTAATAATCTGTGTAGCCCACGAGGTGGCTTATCAGGGAAGATCTTAACCTGAGGCTGTGTCGGGTGGGAGAATCATGGCAACTGCCTGACTCGGCTTTCTTTCTCCCAGAATTCTGTTCTGTCTACTCTGCCTATCTAAGCTGCTGTCCTATCAAAAGGCCAAGGCAGTTTCTTTATTTAATTAACCAATGAAAACAACAGATTAGAAAGATGACCCTCCTCCATCACTCAATGAACAATTCATCTGAGAATGTTTATCCAAGGAATTCTGGGTGACAATAAAAGAGCTTCCACACTCATGGGCTTGTTGTTGTACACAAGACACACTAAGTAGCTCTGCTATAAAATCAGCTCTTTTCTATCTCTGGACCATATCCTGGACAAGGCAGAAGACTTTCATGGCACTGGGCACAGAGCCTGGTCTGCTGTATTCCTCAGTTGGGTCTTGCATTAGCACTGATTGCTGGCAAGGCTTCCAGCCTGAGGCTGTGTTTTTCTAATCAAGGAGGACAATTTAGCACTTGGGAAATACTAGTCTGCTGGGCCATGTTACTGTCCCTTCTTGATAGAAATTATGAGGCAGCATTTGTGGCGTCTTCTGGGAATGAGTTTGGAAGCAGCCCCAGGTATCTGAGCTCCAAATTTCTAGTCAGTTCAAGACTGTTCACTCAAATTCACCAATACGTCTTCTCATCTTGGGGTCGGTGAAGGAAGGCCAATCCTCTTTTTTGGCATCTTTCTTGGAACAGAAGATGGGAATTTATTTATCAGAGTCTCTCTTCAGAAAGAGGTTACCTTTTACCATATTCTAGTCAAAATTACAGAAGCTATATGACAAAATTTCCAGTAGTTAATATTTCCTGAGCCCTTAGTTTAGTATATGCCAGCCACCGCTATATTCTTTCTTTCAGCTGGCCCATTAGTCTAATGGGTCTTAACACTACTATCTTGACTAGAAAGTCAACAAAAACAAGGGAGAAAACACAGACACAGAATAACTGACTTAAGATCACATAGAAGAAGATAGAATAGCTGGGCTTGCGATTCAGGCTCTCATTTGTTTGTCTCCATCAGTGTTTGCAAGTTCTGGGTGGGAAGGGGACATCCTGTCTACTTCATGGTAGGGCCTGCTACATAGTAGCTGTAGAGAGGAGCTAGGAATGAAAATAAGACTGCCTAGGAAAAAGACTGTATAGCTTTGTCTTTGTGGCTTACTAGATAAGGGTGTGAGGAGACCACCAGCGCAGGCAGCAGCAGACCAGAGCAGGCGGCGGCAGACAGCGGGACCGGCACACAACACCTAGAGCAGATTGCCCCACTACAATTAAAGCAAAGAGGTAGGCCTTTGGTTGGCGAGGTCCCTGGCAAACAGGGAGCCTGGTCCTGGTCCTGAAGACCCTTCTGAGGGGCAAGAGGGAACTTGGCCCCTGGCAGGAGCCAGGAAACAGAGCGACAGCATTTTGTAAGATGAGCCCCTGGCCAACAGGGAAACCTGATCCGGTTTTAAAAGACCCATTAGATAGCTTCAATAGGAGGAGATGGGCAGGCACCAAGGCAAGAATTCACCCAATAATCCGAAAAACAACATGAAAACACCAGAACCCAATAATCTTACAACAGATGGACTTGAACACCCTAATATGGAAGAAGTGGAAAAAATTGACTTTATGAAAGCAATAGAGTCCATAAAACAACATGTGAAAAATGCCCTTATAGAAATGGATGAGAAGTATAACCAAAAGTTTGAAGAAATGAGTAAATACGTACATGATACCCTGGGAACCCAAGAAAAAACGATCAAACAGGTAATGGAAACAGTTCAAGAATTGAAAACTGAAAGGGAAGCAAGGAAGAAAACACAAACTGAGCACCAGCTGGATATGGAAAATCCAGGTCAACGAGCAGAGCCTACAGAAACAAGCATAATCAATAGAATACAAGAAATAGAAGAAAGAATCTCAGATTCTGAGGACACCATAGAGAAAATAAACGCACTGATCAAAGAAAACAGCAAAGCCAACAAATTCTCATCACAAAACATGCAGGAAATATGGGACACAATAAAAAGACCAAACATAAGAATAATAGGACTAGAAGAAGGAGAAGAGTCACAGCTCAAAGGCCCAGAAAATATATTTAACAAAATTATGGAAGAAAACTTTCCCAACATAAAGAACGATATTCCTTTGACTATCCAAGAAGCATACAGAACACCAAACAGACTGGATCAAAGAAAAACATCCCCTCGCCATATAATAATCAAAACACAAAATATACAGGTTAAAAAAGAATATTAAGAGCTGCAAAGGAAAAAGGCCAAGTAACTTATAAAGGTAAACCGATCAGACTTACACCTGACTTCTCTATGGAAACCATGAAAGCCAGAAGGTCCTGGATAGAGGTTCTTCCAAAACTAAGAGACCATGGATGCAAACCCAAACAGTATTCACTATCAATGGAGAAATCAAGACATTCCAGGATAAGAACAAATTAAAACAATACGTAGCCACAATCCAGCCCTACAGAAAGTAATAGAAGGAAAATCGCAACCCAAGGAATCCAGCATTGCCAACACCGACTACAATAACTCAGGCATCTAGCGAACCTTCACCAGCACAACTCAAAGAAGGGACACACACACAAACTCTGCTACCAAAAACACTAAGAATAACTGGAATAAACAACCACTGGTCATTAATATCACTTAATATTAATGGTCTCAATTCACCTATAAAAAGGCACAGGCTAAGAGGCTGGATACGAAAACAGGATCCAACATTCTGAGTAAAAGGCTGGGAAAAGGTCTTTCAAGCAAACGGTCCTAAGAAAAAAAGCAGGTGTGGCCATACTAATTTCCAACAAAACTGACTTCAAACTAAAATCAATCAGAAGAGATCGAGATGGACACTTTATACTCATAACAGGAACAGGTCATCAGGATGACATCTCAATCCTGAATAGCTATGCCCCTAACATAAAAGCACCCACTTATGTAAAAGAAATATTACTAAAACTCAAGGCAGACATCAAACCACACACACTAGGAGTAGGAGACTTCAACACACCTCTCTCTCCAATGGACAGACAGGTCAATCAGACAGAAACCTAATAGAGAATTAAGAGAATTATTGGAGGTGATGAAGCAAATGGACTTAACAGACATCTATAGATCACTCCACGCTTCTTCTCTGCAGCTCACGGAACCTTCTCCAAAACTGACCATATACTCAGAAACAAAGGAAACCTCCACAGATACAAAAGAATATCAGTGTCCACCTGTGTCTTATCAGATCACCACAGATTAAAGTTAGAAGGCAACAACAACTCTACCCCCAGAAAGCCGACAAACTCATGGAAACTGAACAGTCAACTACTGAACCACACCTGGGTCAAGGAAGAAATTAAGAAAGAAATTAAAGTCTTCCTTGAATTTAATGAAAATAAAGAGACAACATACTCAAACCTATGGGACACGATGAAAGCAGTGCTAAGAGGAAAGTTCATAGCACTAAGTGCCCACTTAAAGAAAACGGAGAAAGCATACATCGGGGACTTAACAGCACACCTGAAAGCTTTAGAAAAAAAAGAAGCAGACGTGCCCAGGAGGAGTAGAAGACTGGAAATAATCAAACTGAGGGCAGAAATCAACAAAATAGAAACACAAATAATTACTGTGGACTCTCAGCTGTTGGAGCTCAGAGGATATTCCACATTGGCTGACTCTGTTACCCAAAACAGGTTTGCAATGTTTTGAAACCATGGTACAAAGCACCAAGAAAGCAAATAGAAGTTGATTTCTATACAACAGGTTATACTAACCAAGACACCAAGAATGAGTGGGACAGATTTGGAAGATGGGGACCTGAAGGAGAAGGCTGGCTCCTGTAGAAGTTACATTTGAAAAGGGAGCCCACACCTGCAGAGGCTTTTCCTGATCTTTAACCCAGTAACTCTTCCTTCTACTACTGTATTCCTGGGAAATAGTTCAACAGAATTGAGAAGATATATGCATGAAAATGTGTATTACGAAATTGAGTGTACTAATATAACGGTGGGAACAAATGAATTGTCCCACAATAAAAGATGGCAAATGAGATTATGGAAAATCTAGTCCATGACATCTTATGAGACAATTTAATACGTTCATTCTAAAACAGTAGCAGAATGGAAAAATATGTAGAACAAATTCGTTTTTAAAACAGTGTCTCCTTATGTACTCCAGGTTTCCATAGAACTTAAGATCATCTTGCTTCAGCCTTTGGAGTGCCAGGATGACAGACCATGCCAACACACCAAACCTGGAACAAGTTTTGCATAATAAGAGTCATTGTTGTATTTGTTACGAAATAGCAACTTACAAAATATCTCATTTTTTGCACAATAAATACCCCAATAAGGAGTTATGTGAGGGTGATGGGAAAATGTTTTTAAAGATTCAAAACTGTTTAAACTGTGTACATTGCTAAAAACAACAGTGTGTGTGTGTGTGTGTTGGAATAAGTATGTAATTCCTCCTCAAAGCTCAATCTATTTTCAATGGCTTCTACATCAATTTAAGAATAAAACTGCCGGGAACTGGGGAGATGGCTCAGAGGTTAAGAGCACTGACTGCTCTTCCAGAGGTCCTGAGTTCAATTCCCAGCAATCACATGGTGGCTCACAACCATCTATAATGAGACCTGGCGCCCCCTTCTGGCTTGCAGGCACACGTGGAAGGAATGCTGTACACATAATATAATAAATAAATAAATATTTAAAAAAAAAAAGAATAAAACTGCCTATATGTAGAACAAAAAAAAAACAGGTGCTGAAGTTATTTGATGCATGGTCGGGACCATGGTGTGTTATGAAAAAGAAATCCAAATCCCTTCATGGTGCAGCTGGCTATTCAGGAAGCTTTTGAAATGTATAAGGCTATATATACCATCTGGTCCATTGCTATCATTCCTAGATTGCCAATACTCATTTTGAGTCTTTGATTTGTAATAGTCCCTGCCTATCAGTGAATGTAGCCAGATCACTTCTTCTAGATAAATAAAAACAGCTAGGCAATTTTCCTTCAAGCAGAAGAAAACTTGTCCCAAATTCCACGCTTGAACGTATATTGATTGGTCTTGCCAAGGTCCTATAGGCAAAGTGTTCCTCTATGTCTGCCCACAGGCAGGATCAACTTTGGTCCAGAAGACAGCAATTGATGTAGACAGCAGTGGTGATTCTCACCTCAAGTTTTTATATCTGGTGCTGATGGTTTCCCTCACCTGAAAGTGTCCATCTGTGCATACTTATTTCCAAGTTTATTTGTGGATGTTTATCCCTTGGGTAAATGCAAAGTATTTGGCCTTCATGTGTCCTTACTTCTTGATTCCCGATATTTCTTTCCTAATGGTCACCTTTTGGAATTGTCACATTAGAATAGTGGCTATATAGCTTCTTCTATTATTTGAATTCACATCCAGAGGCAAGTAAGTCCAAACAAGACCCGATATTGGCCAATTGACCCCCTTAGGTTAAGGACTTCAATATTTTCATTTTAAGGCTTTGCTGCCTTGACTTTTCTTTGATGTAGAATATATCTTTACCTATGTCCACATCTATCTCTAATCCATCTTTCTGCTCTATAGACATAGTTGATGAAAAAGAAATGAACACAGAGAAAAATGACAAAAATGAATGCTGGGCACTGAAATGATTTGTTCAAATCATGAGCTAGAAATGACATTTTTGGTGCTTAGCACCTGTTCAAGTCCAGTACTGTTTTGTTAGGTGGGCTTTGGGGACTATTGTTGGGGCTCGTGTGGGTCCAACACAGATTCCCTAACTCGACAGGAACGGAGTCGCGAGGAATAAAACCGACACAGCTTACAGTCATCATGGAAGAGCCAGAGCTCTCTTTATTCTCCAAACATCTTATATATCATCACATCAATTGAGCGGGAAAACACATTAGGCTGTCTCCTAGGCAACCAGTGCCTGGAATCAAGTCACATCTGCATCTAGCAGTCAGGTAGGCCATGAATTAGCATCTCTATAAGACATTCTCCAAATTACAAAGGGAGGAAGCACCAAACCTCTTAACTCTTATGTCATCAGCTTCAGCAAACATCTCTTCTCAGGTAATC
The DNA here is from genome assembly GCF_014885135.2 of Alexandromys fortis. Taxonomy (NCBI): domain Eukaryota; kingdom Metazoa; phylum Chordata; class Mammalia; order Rodentia; family Cricetidae; genus Alexandromys; species Alexandromys fortis. The sequence continues at coordinate 2,193,929 of NW_026068097.1, read as the reverse complement.
TACATTTATAACAAAAAAAAAAAAAAACTAGGAGCAGTACATCCTGGCTATTGTTAGGCAGAGACAGCTTGTCTACAGAGTTACGTGATCAGCTCAGACTGGGCTAATGGCTCTCGTGCCATACAAAAATATGGGCCTACAGACTATGCTGTGATTTGGACATTTATAATTGCATACCTGGATACACCAGTGCATCAACAACTGTAAAACCACATGCTCATTTTCTGTGCAAGGTATGGGAAGAGATGTCGCCTGCATTTTACTTCTCCAAGTTCAGGGATGTCCTGAATTTACTTCACACTCTCTTGACCTAATTTTCCTATTCTAGTCTCAGCTTGCTGTTACCAGTTTTGCTCTTATTTTTAAAATGTGTTTTAGATGTGAAATATAACATACAGACAAACAGAAATAAAGCCAAGCCTTTATAGATTAACCACTTACTATAAAGCAAATATTTGTGCAACCAATCAAGAAAAGTAACAACTATCAGGCACTGCCCACAAATCCCATTCCAATCCTTGCATCCCACTCCAGGCTACAGGAAATGGCCAGGCTGACTCTTACAGCAATTGCTTCCTTATCTTCATAGCTTTACTATATAAGTATGTATCCTTAAACATTATACATTGCTTTTCCTTAGTTTTGAGCTTAGTATAAATGAAAGTCTGTGGTATGTATTCCTTTGTGTGTGACTTTCTTTCATTGTGTGTGAGATTGATCCATGTTGTTGATATAGAACATTTCCATTCCCTCAAAATGCTACCTCCTGCCTTTTGGCAGGCCAACATCTACCAGCCTGGCTGCAGTCCAGCATTGATTTGCTTTACGTCACTTTAGATAAGTCTTCCCAACTCTAGAATTCCATACAAATGGAATAGTACAGCATGAAATATTTTGTTACTGGTTTTTCTTGCTCATCATTAATTTTAAGCCCAATTTATGTTGTGAGTCTTTGCAGTTTCTTCCTCTCCAATTCTGAGTAGTATTCCATATCGTGGATAAACTACAAATCATTTATCTATTTATACACCAATGTACACTTGAATTGGTTGAATTTTTATTACAAATAAAGCATTTATGTACGAGCTTCTCGGTGAACACTTGCAGTTCTCTTGGCCAGTATTTAGTGATAGAGTTTCTGGATTGTATGGTTAGTACAGATTGGACTTTGTAAGAAATTACTGAAGGGGTTTCCAAAGTAATAAGATTTTATATTTCTATAATGCAATGCAGGACCCAGTTGTTCTGTGTCCTTCCAAGAGCTGTTCTTCGATGCAAAGTGAACTTTCTTTGCATTCATCTCTACATTTTCATGTGCTTCTTGAAGATTCATATATCTACTTTTGGGAAGTGTCTGATTTAATCATTTGTTCATTGCTATTGTTATTCTTTTGGTCCCTGCCCTAGCCACGCCCACTCCTTTTTAACCTGTGACCTCCCTCTTTATCTGTCTCTGTTTTTTCCTGTTCTCTCTCCCTTTGTACACGCGGGGCTTTGCCTCTCTCCTCCTCTTCCCCCCCTTCCTCTCTCTCTCTCTCTCTCTCTCTCTCTCTCTCTCTCTCTCTCTCTTTCTCTCTCTCCCTTTCTCTCCCTTTCTCTCTCTCCCTCTTCCTTAATAAACACTTATGCCTATTTTTGTGTTTACGTGTCTGTTACCCTCCGCTGGGGACCCACCGGAGTTTGCTGCTGCTCTGTGAGCCCGCCGGGCGGGAGGAGCCTGCCATATTTTTAGGAATAAGATCTATCATTCAGTTCTTTACCTAATCCCTTATAAGTGTGATGCATACATTCCAGATTTACGTTGTTATTAGATACACTATTTATCAATTCATGTCATTTCCTTTTCTTGGGGATTCTATCCAAGAGGAAAATGTGGTAAATTCTAGTACATCATTATTTTTCTCTTTTATTTTTATGTCCTATTAAGAAAATGTTAACTGTTTCTATTTTATAGACTAATTTGAGGAGTATTGACATTAACTCTTCTTTGAAACTTTGGTAGAATTCTATGCTGAAACTATTTGGCCCCTGGCAGTGGAACCAGGATCTATCCCTGATGCATGAGCTGGATTTTTGGAGCCCATTCTCTCTGGTGAATGCCTTGCTCAGCTTTGATGCAGTGGGGGAGGGGATTGGTCCTACCTCAACTTAATGTGCTAGACTCCATTGACTCCCCATGGAAGGCCTTACCCTTTCAGAAGAGTAGATGTGTGGAAGAAAGTGGTAGGAGGTGAGAGGGGGGAACTGTGGCTGGTATGTAAAGTTAATAAGAAATTAAAAAGAAACTATCTGACACTGGGATTTTCTTTAGTTGGAGGATTCTTAATAACTGTTTCTATTGCATGGAAATTATTTATTTGTTTAAATTATTTGATCTTGATTTAACTTTGTTAACTGGTATGCATAAAGAAATTGTCCATTTCTTTCAGATTTTCCAATTTGTGGAGTACAGGTTTTGAAAGTATGTCTTTATGATTCTCCTGTTGTTGCTTGCCACTATACTTTTCATCTTTAATTTCTTAACTTGGATCTGCTCTCTCTTCCCTTTAGTTAATTTGGTAAGGATATGTGAATTTTATTGATTTTCTCAAAGAAGCAACTCTTTGTTTTACTCATTCTTTGTATTTTTTTTGGGGGGAGGAGGGATTTCTGAGTGCTTGAATGAGTGGGTCTCTGATTCTTGGGTTCTTTTCTTCCTGTTGCTTTGTTGATTTGTTCTGTCCAACTTTGATGTGACAGTTTTTGTTTTGTCTTATGTTTTATTTAGTTATATATTTTTAATGAATTAAAACCTACCCACTAGGATAAAGTTTAACAGCTAAACTGTTATTTATACCTGCTGAGATACAGAAAATCAGTTTTCTCCAATAGAGTGCCACTGGATATATCAACAACTCCGGGGCAGGTCCCAGGTTTAGGAGTAGTTGACCAATATGTAATGGACTCCACAGTTTTTTTTTAAGAGTATACTTTAAAGATTATTTTAATATCTTTCCCAGAATCTTCGTCTTCACTCAAGCAATTATGTATTTGAATATTTATTGATAATTTCTTCTTTTTATTATTATTTTATTACCTTAAAAAATACCAATCCAAATTCCCACTCCCTCCTCTCCTCCCACTTCCTGCATACACCCTCCCACCCTTCCCCTCCAATCCTAAGAGAGGGCAAGGCACCCTGCTCTGCTCCACAGTTTTTTGTATACTTTTATTTGGCTACAGCTTGGGTTTTTTTTTATTAAATAAATAACAGCTACAAATTCTGATGAGAATCGAAGTTGGTTCCATATAATACATATGGTGAATGGTGCTTCTATAAACATGACATTGTGGGCATGTCTCTCGCAAACTTTTCCTCATGTTAGATCCCCCTTTTTTTGTTTCGTTTGCATTTCCAATATTTCCCAAAGGTTTAAGTGTTAGAGGTTTAGTCCCTTACTTTGTTAGTACTTGCGTTCAGTAGAGGCTTTAAAAGGTGGCACAACAGGCGGTAGTGACACATGCCTTTAAGCCCAGCACTCTGAAGAAAGAGGCGGGTGAATCTCTGTGTGTTCAAAGCCAGTCTCATCTACAGAATGAGTTCCAGGACAGGCTCCAAAGCTGCATGGAGATACCCTGTCTTGAAAAACAAAATGAAGAGAAAAGAAAGAAAGAAAAAAGAAAGGGAAAAAACGCGGCACAATAGAGGTGTTTTTGAGTCACTGGAAATTGCCTTCCCTGTGAATTGTGGAAGCCTTGTTTTGTCCTTTCCTCTTCCTAGTCCTGGCTATGAGGCTATAATGTTACTTGGCTGCATACTTCTGCCATGATAGATTGCCTTCCTAGGTGCTGAAAAGCAATTAAGTCAATTAATTATGGACTAATGCATCTAAGACTGTGACCCCAAATATACTATTCTCTTTTTTTTTCAATTTTTTTATTCATTTATTAAAGATTTCTGTCTCTTCCCCACCACCGCCGCCTCCCATTTCCCTCCCCCTTCCCCAATCAATTCCCCCTCCCTCATCAGCCCAAAGAGCAATCAGGGTTCCCTGCCCTATGGGAAGACCAAGCACCACCCACCTCCATCCAGGTCTAGTAAGGTGAGCAACCAAACTGCCTAGGCTCCCACAAAGCCACTACGTGCAGTAGGATCAAAAACCCATTGCCATTGTTCTTGAGTTCTCAGTAGTCCTCATTGTCCGCTATGTTCAGCAAGACCGGTTTTATCCCGGGCTTTTTTGACCCAGGCCAGCTGGCCTTGGTGAGTTCCCGATAGAACATCCCCATTGTCTCAGTGTGTGGGTGCACCCCTCGCGGTCCTGAGTTCCTTGCTCGTGCTCTCTCTCCTTCTGCTCCTGATTTGGACCTTGAGATTTCAGTCCAGAGCTCCAATGTGGGTCTCTGTCTCTGTCTCCTTTCATCAACTGATGAAGGTTAATATTCAGGAAGATGCCTATATGTTTTTCTTTGGGTCCACCTTCTTATTTAGCTTCTCTAAGATCACGAATTATAGGCTCAATGTCCTTTATTTATGGCTAGAAACCAAATATGAGTGAGTACATCCCATGTTCCTCTTTTTGGGTCTGGCTTACTTCACTCAGGATAGTGTTTTCTATTTCCATCCATTTGCCTGCAAACTTCAAGAAGTCCTTGTTTTTTACTGCTGAGTAGTACTCTAATATGTATATATTCCATACTTTCTTCATCCATTCTTCAATTGAAGGGCATCTAGGTTGTTTCCAGGTTCTGGCTATTACAAACAGTGCTGCTATGAACATAGTTGATATACTTTTGTTGTATGATAAGGCCTCTCTTGGGTATATTCCCAAGAGTGGTATTGCTGGGTCCAGGGGTAGGTTGATCCCGAATTTCCTAAGAAACCTCCACACTGCTTTCCAAAGTGGTTGCACAAGTTTGCATTCCCACCAGCAATGGATGAGTGTACCCCTTCCTCCACAACCTCTCCAGCAAAGGCTATCATTGGTGTTTTTGATTTTTGCCATTCTGACATGTGTAAGATGGTATCTTAAAGTTGTCTTGATTTGCATTTCCCTGATTGCTAAGGAAGTTGAGCATGACCTTAGGTGTCTTTTGGCCATTTGAACTTCTTCTGTTGAGACATCTCTGTTCAGCTCAGTGCCCCATTTTATAATTGGGTTGATTAGCCTTTTACGGTCTAGTTTCTTGAGTTCTTTATATATTTTGGAGATCAGACCTTTGTCAGTTGCGGGGTTGGTGAAGATCTTCTCCCAGTCAGTGGGTTGCCTTTCTGTCTTAGCAACAGTGTCCTTTGCTTTACAGAAGCTTCTCAGTCTCAGTAGGGAACCTGATAGAAGAGAAAGTGGGAAGTAGTCTACAACTCGTGGGCACAGGAGACCACTTCCTACGTATAACCCCAGCAGCACAGACAGTAAGGGCCTCACAAAATATACTATTCTCTTATAAATAAAAAAGAAAATATGCCTATACCAAATTTGCAAATGGCTTTTTCTTATGACATTTTGTAGTTTTGTCTTTTATGTTTAGATCTATTTAAACTTATGTATGAACAGTGTATACTAAGGTTCAAAGTTCATTTTCATGTATGAATGTTTAATTATAATTACATTTTTTTTCAAAATGTGTGGTACTATCCATTGAATTACTTTGACATAGCTTTTAAAAACCCAGTCAGGCACAGTTTGGTAAGAAAGAGCCCTACTTCTTCTAGAACCCTTGTTTATCTGTATACCAATATTGCACTTACCAAATTCAGTCTTTACAATGAATGTTTAAGTCTTTGCTCTTCTTTTCAAACAATTTTGTCAATTGACACTTTTATTTCATTCTGTGGATTTTTAGCACAAGTGTAGATTTATAATAGATTGGTAACTATATCCAAAGTCAGTACAGAGCAATTCATAGAAGGTGGTAGTGTAGCAAGACAGAAAACTTTAAGCAACCATTCTGTTTACTCCAATATTAGTGGGAAGAAAAACTTGCAGTACTTCCAGCCAGCAACAAGCTACCTATTTCTCACGTTCCACTAAATTATGTTTGGTAGATGAAGCAAGTATAATGCGGTCTGATGTGAGTCTAAATATACTTAGAAAATTACATTATAAACAGGGGATATTAGGAGTGCCCATACTTCATTCAAACTGGTAAACTCTGGCAAGAAATTGCATTTGAAATCATATACCTATAATGTGAAATGTACATAAAAGGATACACTCATAGACATGTGGATTAAAGCAGATTTTCAATATCATTAGCCATTATATCAGACAAAATTAAAACCACAAGGAAATATTCCTACAAATATTTCAAATTAATAAAAAAATATGACAACACCAGTTCTAGGAAGGATGCACAGAAACTGAATCACTCACAAGTTCTTAGTGGGAACATAACAGCTTATGGATAGTCTAGAGAAAACACTGGCAGTTTCTTAAGAAACTTTATACAATTACCATATGACCATAACATAGTCACTCAAATTCCAGAAATGTGTAGAGGCCTTATTTATAATAAACTCAAAGAGGAAATGGTTTAGATGTCCTTGCATAGGTAAGCAGTTAAACCACAATAAATCAAAAAGCATGAAATCCTACTTGCTAATTAAAGGAAAACTATCAACGCATACAACAACCTGATTGAATTTTCAAAGAGTGAAACTAAATGCAAACTACAAAGTGAATTTTTGATTGACTTGGAAAAATTTCATAAATGCAAACTAGATTGATGGACATTAGTGTTGTGGATATAGGGTCTGGGAGGAAGGAAGCCGATGTGCTTATAAAAGGCACAGACATGAAGGATCTCTGTGGTGATAGATATGTTCTGCACCTGGACTGTATCAATGCTAATATCCTGGTCAAGATATTATACTAAAAAATGAGAAATGGGCCACTGGATCTCTCTGTCATTTCTTAAAATTACACAATGACTTTACAATAATCAGAAATATTCAGTTTTCAAAATTTTTTGAATCATGTGAGGACTTTCCTATAGTCTAGCTACAGGTCTCTTTTTATCTATATGATTTGCAAATATTGTCTTCTAGTCAATAGCTTCTATTTGATTATTTTAGTAGAGTTTTTGAAAAGCAAAATTTGAATATTTTATAAGTATTTTTTTGCCTACATTTATGTCTGTGTACCACATCCCACAGAGGTCAGAAGAGGGTTTAGATACCCTATAGCTGGAAATACAGATGGTTGTAAGCCACCATGAGTGTTGGGAATTGAATCTGGATTCTTTAAAAAAGCACGGTCATAACATAACCGTGGAGTCATCTATTTTATGATGCTGAAGTCACTATCTTCCATCTTTTGCCATCTTGTTTCTGATGTCATGTCTAAGAACTCTTGTGTAACTATAGGCTATCAATACTTTCTCTTTACTTTAGAAGATTGTATAGCATTATGTTATAACCATAAACTTTTTCATATAATGTCTGTATGACATTTGAGAGATGGATGGAGAAGTTTCAGTTTTTATTTGATGTATATGGACATTCAATTGCTTCAACATCATTTACTGAGACAATCAGTCATTTTCCATTGAATTGCTTTGCAACTTTCTCAAAAGTCTACTAACTGTGTGGGACTATTACATAACTCTCTGAGTCTGTGTGTATGTGTGCACATGTGTATGTGTTTCTATTAATACAGCGAGACAGATTGTAACTGTGATAAATCTTAATTTGGTAACAATTTGCTATTTTCTATGTTTTAACATAGAAGCTTAGATTATTGACCTGAGATCTTTCTTTTGTCTAATTTTCTCCTTTAGCACTACTTTATCTACAATTCACAAATTTGAATTGTGCTGTTTTTTAAATGTTAAACTAACCTAGCACTACTGTAAATAGCTAATGATCATAATATATTAACCTATTTACATATTAATAAATTTACTTGGTTCGCTTATCATGAAAGATTTTTTATGTATGTTTATGAAAGATACAAGTATCTTTTATGAATGAAACATGCTATGAAGGATACAATTTGTTTCTTTTAGGACACTTCTAATTTGAGTATCAGATTGTAGCTGGATTTGGAAATTGAGGTTGTATTTTAAGAGGAGCAATTAGGTTATAGTATTAATAATGTTATTATAACCTAAACATATTTAATCATTTTCTCCTATTAGTTACTAAGAAAAAAGTGGGGGATGGCTTGAAATCCCCAGTAATGACTGCAGATTTGTCTTTGTTGTATGTCTCTAGTTTCTTATTGCTTCATGAATTCTAAAAACCTGTACTTATGTACATCTATATTTTTAAATATATATATTCCTGATAAAGTAATTATTTTATCCTTATGATATATTCCTGTTCATTATCTATCATACTTTTTTCTATTAAAGTATATTATCTAGATAAAGATTGATGCCAGGTTTCTTATAAATACTCTGCGTGATACTTTGTCAATTTTGAAAAATAAAATCTGTGTGGATATATTTAAGTTATGTATTTCGATGTCATATTATTAAATTTTCCCTTTTACCTGGCATGACAAGGACTATATTTTGTGGTGCTAGGTATCAAATGCAAAGACGCTCAGATGCTTGTTAAGAACTCTACTACTGAGCTACATCCCAAGCCAATTTGATTTTTTAAATTAATTTTTTTATTTATATGCATGAGTAATTTGTCTGCATTTATATTTGTGCATCACATGTGTGATAACTCGTGGTGTTGGGAATCGAACTGGGGTCCTCTGAAAGAGCAGCCAGGGCTCTTAAGCACCAAATTATCTCTCAAGCCCCCAATTCTAGTTTTTAATCAAAAATGTTTTATTCTATTTGCTTAATACATTGTTTTCATAGTAACTTTCCATTTAATGTTTTATAGATTTATAAAGCATGAATTATATTGGTATTATTACCATGTTACAGTTGAAGAAATGGAGTCATAAGAAGTTTTCGTAATTTGACAAAAGGTGCCTGACAAGTAAGCAGAGCCAGAACTTATATCAGATTTTATTGCTTGTTATCTGTTTTCTTGTTTATTCTTTATCTGTTTCTTGTGGATAATATTTAATTATTCAATTTCTGTGCTAGAAATTATTATTTTAATCTTTTCAGTGCTAACAATGTGCATTTTAAATTATCAGTGTTCTACCATGCCATACAACATTTTGCATTTTCTTACACGTCCCACTTCTCACTTTCAGCATAATACCTCTCACTTGACTACTATGAGTGTTGTTATTTTCAAAAAGAATATTTTTATCTAGCAGTCATACTGTGTGCTTTGTGCTATATCCTTGCCAAATCCTTACTCCTTCATTGTACGAATCCAACTTTAAAAGTTCCATCACTTTGAGTAAGGCAATTTCATTTTAAATAAATCACGAGAATAAGGAAAGGTCTTTCATGATGACCCAGTCCCTTACCAGTTACGATATTTAATTCTCTTTCTCTAGTTCTGAGTTTCCATGGACTGCTCTTTAACTTGCCTTGCTGTGGCTCTCCCAGCTATGAACCTCTCAGCAATTCCTTATCTGAGACTACCTTTATGTCAAAATACCTTGGTTTTGCAGGGTATTTTGTTGGATTGTTTGTTTTGACAGTACTTTAAAAATCTTATTCCAAGGACTGTTTGTTTGCATTCATTCTGATGAGTTGTCAGCCATTATTTGTATCATTTTTTTTTCTGAGTATGTTCTATATTTTTCTTCTGGCTTTTTAAGAGATATTCTTTTATTTTTGATAGCAAATTATTATGTTGTGATTAGGTAATTCTTTTTCTACTTGAAGTTCACCTTAGTTATATAAGTCAAAGTTTTTATCAAACTATTTAGTGTCTTTAAAGCTACTAAGTCAATTTTCAGTCCTTTAAAAACTCTTATTAAACCCATCCAGTGAATTATTTATTTCAGTTATTGTCCTCTTCAATTCTAGAGTATCATTTGGTTCTTTTGGATGTTTTTTCATCCCTGCTTAGATTCCCTATATGCCCTCTTATCAATGACATATTTGGATTTGTATGTAGAATACTCTTTCATAGCTTCTTTTTGCTGCTTCAAATAAGTGTCTGGAATACATTAACATTGAGTTAATTGACTTATGTCAAAATTCACAGTACCTTGCATTCTGAATATTTTATTATATATTTAACTTCATGAACATTATCTTGACTTATATTTATAGCTCAGATTCACTCATAGTCTTTCAGAAGTGCAGCGGTCGGATTAATAAATCACCAATAATTGATATTTAAACAAGTTTAATAACAAAACCAGACTCACGAAACCAAGGTTCCAGCGGAGTAGCCAGCGGAAACAGGAGAGAGCGCGGAAGGGAGCGCGCAGCACAATATATCAGTAAACATACGCCTGAGGGCAGCCCGCCCCCAAGGGGAGGGCTTATCCCTACATCTCCCTCCTTTTGTCTAAATAAGACAGAACTAACCTAAATACAACTATAAACAATAATAATAAATGATAGATATAACAAACAATATTGAGAACAAAAGTTTTACCAGACATTCTATCTCAAGGAGTCTAAATAATGTAGAGAGTAATTACAATTATATAATCTTCAACTCCGTCAAAGATCCGAGAAGGGAATAAATATTACTTAACAAATGAGCGATATCCAAAGCGTGCCATAAATGACAGAGACAACAGACTACCTGGGCAATCACCCAAATTCTCGTTCGCAATGTTGAGTCAACCAACTTTGGCTAAGGCCTAGCATGACTGACATACCATTATCAAATG